>NC_091809.1:53164015-53467045 GCF_041296235.1 Equus asinus
GCTCCCCAAAGTCTACCAGCCTGGAGAGTAAGGGGCTCCCAGAGGTCACGGCGGTTTCACCTCAAATCTGAATTTTAGAGGTGGAATGACCTCACCGGTCATGTGGCTCAGTCATTCTCAAACCTGGCTGCACATTAAATAACTTAAAAGACTAGAAAAGAGAAAAAAAATAATCTTCAATTCCCACCCCAGACCAAATGAAGAAAAACTCCAGGGTGAAGGCCGGGCAACCACGCTTTTTCACAACTATGCCCCAGGTGATGCTAATGTGCAGCAAGAGCTGAGAACCACTTCTCGTCCAGCTCTCTCCTGCAGATGAGAAAGACCACAGCCCGCTGGATTAGACAGTAAAAGACATTAGGCCGTAAGAAAGCAGATCAGATCCTCACCATGCACTGGACACCAGAAGAAATTTCAGAAACTTAAGAGTGCAAAACTCAAACCTTAAAAGGTAGAAAAAAAATATGTGAGTATTTAGCTGTTAAAAAATTATAAAGAAAAACTCAAATACTTCAGTTAGAAAAAGAAATGTGAATTCAAGCAACAGCGAAATGTCCTTTTCCATAGAGCATATAAATAGGATTTTTAAAAGGTGAACGCTGACTGGTGTGGGTGAGACAGGTGTTCGCACACTGTATTTCTCGTCTCTTGTGAATTGTCAGTTCATGTCCTCTCATATATTGTTCAGGAAAATATTCACTGTTGAGTCTCTTGAGAAGCTATTTGAAAACAGCTATTAAAAACTTTGAAAATATTCTAACTAGAGAATGTTCTATTAGTCAGGATTCTCCAGAGAAACACAATTGATAGAATGTGCATTCATATATAGAGATGTATTTTAAGGAACTGGCTCACGCAATTATGGGGACTGGCAAATCCAAAATGTACAGGGTGGGCCTGCAGGCTGGAGCAGCTTTTTAATGATTTAATCATGATCTCTGCAATTATCATCATGAATGAGGAATACCCTTTCCCACAGGCACAGGTAGGCCCTGAGCTAAAGAAAAATGTGTGCATGGACATCATGGCATAACTGGACATCCACCTAGGGTCTCCATATAAGATGGCACCAGAGTAATTTTCAGCAATAGGCCGGTTGGACATGCCCGCATGGAGATGGGGCATGGCAATGAATACTTCTGGCTCCAGGTGCGATGGGAAAGCAAACACTTTCCTGGCATTTCCCATCTTCCCTACAGTGTCCTCTTCCTCCTTCATACATCTCTTCTTTTATCCTCTCCTCTCCCTTTCTAACATATCTTCCACCCTGGGCTGCACGGTGCTGTTTCCTGCTAAGGGATTGGCTAGATAAGAGGTTAACTAATAAAAGTATAGAGTGTGCACCACCCCCCTTCAGAGGTATTCACTAGTAACTAGAGGATTCTTAAAACTAAAAAAAAAACAAAAAACATTTTTTCCATTATGAAAGATAAAACTAACATTTCAGCATAATTCCTTTCATTCTTTACTCTGTGCCTAATTTTCATTTCATTTGAGTATAGTTGAGATAACACTGTATGAATGATTATGAAGCCTACTTTACTTTCATTTAAGAAGCATTTTCCCCAAATTATTATAGACTCATAGGACGGATTATTTTTTAAGATACATACAATATTCCACTGAGTGGATGGACCATAATTTACTTAATGTCTTCTCTATTGTCATAATTCCTCTTAAGGAAGGACTTGTCTGAACTTAAAAAAATGCTTTTAGGTCCTAGAGGTAATAATAACAGCTAACATATATTGAATACTGACCACATGCCAAGTATTATTCTAAGTGTTCTGTATTTATTAACTTTTTTTTTTTCCTCACAGTAAATCTTATAAGAAGAGTACTATGACCTCACTGCCATTTTGTAAGTAAGCAAACTTGGGTACAGAGATGGTGAGTAAGTTGCTGAAGCTCCTGGCTAGGAAGTGGGAGGCAGAGCTTGTGGGTCCATGCACTTTGGCTCCAGAATTTGGGGTTTGAACCACCACGAGATGGATGGTAAGGCCAGGGGCCCAGGTCTGAGCTGGAGTCACGAGTCCAGGGTTCAGGGACAAGGGCAGAACTGTTCAGCATGAGACAAGGAAAGAAATTTATTATTGAAGCAAGAGAAGGTGGGTAGGGAGAAAGAATGGAGGGGAGGAGAGGAGTCAAAGGATGCCATGAGAAAGGCCAAGAGAAGAGTGCCTCATGATGGGGAAGCCTAAAATGCCACTTTGGAGAACAGGAATGTCTGCAGTGGACTTATGACAACTGCTTAACTGACGTGCAGTTGACATAAACTGTACATATTTAAAGTACACAATTTGATGAGTTGAAATCATCACCGCAATCAAGAGAGGGAACACATCCATCACCCCCAAAGTTTCTTCATGCCACTTTGTAGTCCTCCAAACCCCCACCCACCAAGGCAACCACTGATCTTCCTTCTGGCACTATAGATTAGCTTGCATTTTCTAGAATTTCTTATAGTGAACTCATACTGTATATACTCTTTTTGTGTCTGGTGTCTTTCGCTCAGTGTAATTGTTTTGAGATTCATTCATGTTTCAGTGTGTATGAATAGTTTATTCCTTTTTATTTCTGAGAAGTATTTCATGGTACTGATATATCAAAGTTTGTTTATCCAATCACCTGTTGAGGGACATTTGGGTTGTTTCTTGTTTGGGGTTATGACAAACAAAGCTGCTCTGAACACTCCTGTTCAAGTCTTTGTGTGGAAATAGGCTTTCCTTCCACTAGGACTGGACCAGCTAGTCGTATTTTAGGTTTATGTTTAACTTTTTAAGAAATTGTTTTCCAAAGTGGTTGTATCAGAAATGTATGAGAATTCCAATTCCTCCACATCTTTGCCAATACTTGTATCATCAGTTTTTTAAATTTTTCACATTCTAAAGAGGTGTAGTGGTATTTCACTGTAATTTTAATTAGTATTTCTCTAATAACAAATTACGTTGAGCATCTTTTCATGCACTTATTTACCATCCATGTATCTTCCTTGATGAAGTGTCTGTTAAAATATTTCCCTATTTTTCTTAATGAGTGGTTTTATTGAGTTTTGAGAGTTATTTATGAATTTGATACAAGTCCTTTATCAGATACATGATTTGCAAATATTTTCTTGCAGTCTGTAGCTTGACTTTTCATTCTACTAACAGTATCTTTCAAAGCAGAAGTTCTGAATTTTAGTGACATCCAATTTACCCACTTTCTTCTTTCGTGCTTTTGGTGTCATAGCTAAAAAATCTTTGCCTAACTCAAGGTCAGAAACATATTGTCCTATCTTTTCTCTAGAAATTTTATACTTCTAGGTTTTACATTTAGATGTATGATCCATTTTGAGTTCATTTTTGTACATGGAGCAAGTACGGATCGCAGATCATATTTTTGCATATGGATACCAATTGTTCCAGGACCATTTGTTGAAAAACCATCCTTCCACTGAATTCCTTTGTACTTTTGTCAAAATCAGTTGACTGTGTATGTGTGTCTACCTCTGAGCTCTATTCTGTTTCGTTGATCCATATAGCTATCTTTACACCAATATCACAACATCTTGATTACCATAGATTTATAATACATCTTGAACTAAGCTACTGTGAGTCCTCAAACTTTGTTGTTCTTCTTCAGATTGTCTTGACTAGTCTAGGTCCTTTGCATTTCCATATGCCTGTCAGAATCAGCTTGCCAATTTCTACAAAAAAAAGCCTCCTGGAATTTTGATTGGCAGTGTGTTGAATCCATAGATCAATTTAGGGACAATGGGCATTTTAACAATATTGAGCCTTCCAATCCACAAAATTGGTGTATAACTCTCCACAAAATGAATTTTTTAAATGTTATTTGCTGTGTGCTGATTTAAGTACCCAGTTCTTCAGTAAAGTCATAAAGTTATAAATATATGCTCATAAATGTTTTGCAGGGTGTGTGTGTTTGGAAACTGTTGAAAGGGCTAAGTTTCATGTTTCGATCAATATCGTGAGGGCCAAAGCAACCTGTGTGGAGCCAAGAGCACAGGGCTAGGGGGGGTGAGTCCCCGAGAAATGGGAGAAATTTGGCGGTGGATCTCCACAGGCAGGAAAACTGGTGTTATTATGTTATGTTATGTTAATATGTTATGAAAAAATGTTACCTAGATCTCAGGGGCCAGAAGTGTTCCTGGTGACATCTGGGTCATAGACTGAAAACCCCTTCTAAGGGGAAAGAAACCCCCCTCACCACATCATCTCGGATCTGGCCCCCCCTTTCACAGTGATAAAAGAAAAAGTCCAGCCATCGCACTTTAGGAAATCTGTTCATCTCTACTCCATATGATACGAGGCTGTGTAACACTGGATCGCGACTCAGTTTCCCAGCAACTGACGATCCACGTGTGCTCAGCCACCTTATAATCACACTGAGGTTTGGAAGGTCACTAACTCTGGGTAAGGGAAGTCTTTCTCTGTCTTCCTCCCCCCATTTTTCTTTCCTTCTTTTTAAATTTAAGTCCCCTTTTGATAAATTGATAAGTATAAAAATCTTACATCTCCCTAACCATCCTCCCCCCAAGATTCGAGTACACCACCCTCTGGTATGCGCTCCTCTCACTTAACCAAGTTGAAAGTTCACCTATCTCTACTTGCTTCCCAAGCTGCAGAAAAGACTGGTGACTTCTGGCAGGTGCTAATTTTTCCCTGTGTGTACTTTTCATGTGGCCAGTCTCAATCTCACGATCTCTGGATCAGCTGGGATAAAAGTTAGAATTGTCCACAGGATGAGGATTCTATTTTATTTTTCAGTAGTTCTTGGTACCTGAAGAACTTTCTGTATCTACTACCTTCCTTGTCTCCAGTAGGAATTAAGCAACAGGCTGACAAAATGCATCCTCCAGCTGGGACTTGGAACCCTTCCTCAACAGAGGAGTAAAGTGAGCATATAAACTACATCCACCAAAAAGAGAACTATCTCACCTTATTTTCCTAGTCCCTTCCTTCTAGGAACGATTTTGGTTACTTGCAGAGGAAAAGCATTCTGCTTGCCCTGAGCTTTGTGCAGAATAACATTCCTTTAGGACAAGGCACTGGCATCCCCTCAAAGTCCTCCTGCCAGGATCCAGAGCCTGACCTGAACCCCACAGAGGAGCCAGATGTTGGAGTGTGAATAGTGGCGCTCTCTGAACCAAAAAACCTGAAGGAAGGTACTCCATGCTGTCCTGACTTTACGGCTCTTGTCCTGACTTTAACTTATTCAACATTTTTGTCAGTGACTTGCTGGAAAACACAGAAAATCATGGAATTAGGATAGCCAATGTGGCAGGGAAAATCAGTGCTCACCAAATATTTCGTGTTTCCCAGCCTTCGTTTCCCAGCCTCCCTTGAAGTTAGATTGGGGTCATGTGAGTATTTCTGGCCAAAGGACTATGAGCCAGGTGCCTCCTCCATCTTTTTCTTCTGTTTCCTTGGGAGCCCTGTGTTCCAGATGGCACTGCTACGGGATAGAGCCGGACAGCCAGATCCACGTTGGACTTCACATAAATGAAAAAGAAACCTTTTCGTGTTAAGTCTTTGAGATTTAGAGTTTCATCTGTTAGGGCAGCTACTGTTAGTCATGTCAACGCATATAGCCAAACTTCTTAACGCAGTTGAGAAAGAGTCTCAGCCTAGTGCTGAATCGGGATGAGAAGAGCTTTCAGTCATCAGGTGCTGTTAGCTGACACGGAGGGAACCTCTTAGGGCCACCCTCTTGCCTTAGATTTTTCTCAACTAGCAGTGAAACTGAGCTCACAGACACCACTCAGAGAACTAGGACCAAAGGGAGTGGGAGCAGCCTTCGACTGAATACATGAGTGATGTCGTGAAACAGGAATTTCAGTAACCCCTCAGTGAGAACTTCATCACCTACTTGTTTACTGTGCTTTGAACTGCAGACGTGGAGGTGGAGAAACCTGTGCTAACTCTAAGGCAGAGCCCAGGGAAGCCGGCTCTCATTCCAGAGGGATCCCAGTTTCCTATTCATGCCAAAGGCTGATATCAAAACTTTCCTGCAACAAAGAGAAAGCCGTGTGGTGCCTGTATGCTCACTACTGACAATCTCCAGCTCATTATGGAGCAGGAAAGAGAAGCCCCTTCTCAGCAGAAAGACTGGAGGTGGTTTTTATCTGATGCAGTGGTTACATAATCCTGTCTCCCAATTATATTGTAATAGGATCTGGGCAGCACTACCAAAAATAAGTAAATAAATAAAGCTGTCTCTCTGGCTCCAAGCTTACGCTACGTATGCCTTCTAGGGACCACAAAAAATACATTAGGGTATTCCATCTGGGTTGGAGTCTCATTCAAGAGGAACTGATGATAATCCACAGAGAGAATTAGGAAGTTACAGCTTGACCGTCTTCCCTTTTATACGAGAATTGCTCTTTTTGGGGGGTGGTGGTGACCCAATCTACTTAGAGCTAACTGCTTCAGTAGCAAAGTGAGTTCTAGAAGAAAAGAAGAAAAGGAACTCTTAAGCGGGACCTTAGTCTCAGAATGGCAAGAACATCCATGTCTAAAAGAAGCGAACCACTCAGGACAGCTGTCCACTCAGCACAGAGCTCAGGTATTTTAGGATTCTCTCAGCTTCGGGATGCGAAGAACTTTTGACAAGTTAGCCAAAATGATGGCCTGATGGGACAGGACCAAGTAATAATTTAGTCAAGATGGGCTTTTCTTTTCATTGCTCTGTGTGCGCAGCTGCTAAAGCTCATGTTGTTACTTAAAGGAGACCAGTTCTAAAGGTCTCAGCGGCCTTGGAACAGTCCCCAGAAGTGCATCCTGGTTCCTTCTAAGCAATTGTGTGGTGTTCCATGTGCACACAGCTTTAGGTCTGGAGGCAGGTTTAGACAGGGAGAGCCAGGCATGGCCGTGGCCAGAACAGTCATCCCAGGCATCCTTATCCAGTCAGTCTGCGTGAGGCCAGGGCAAAAGAGAAAATTTCCTGTACACTCTCCGTCTGGACTTCTCGCTTGGTGAGCAGAACACTCAGCCTCATTCTTTCTCTAACTCCAGGGCCACCAGCAGCCTGACGGTATCAGCTCACCAGGGGCTGTGAAGGGTCACTCGGAAGTTGGAAGACAAGGACGCAACAAGTTGGCAGGGTGTTCAACTGTGTGCCTTGTCCACAACCAAGTCTGTTTACTTACTAGAATAAGTTCAGATGTGGCAAAGCTACCAAAAAGCTCTAAAATATATTGAGAGATAAAGTGCTAGTCTATCTGGGGTTTGCTTACAATTAACCAGGGTTCAGGGGAGGGGGTTGGGAGGGTTGGGATTATAGAGGAAACAGTGATCACTAGCAGTTGATACTTGTTAAAATGGCGTGATGGGTATACAGGGCTATATATTCTTCTTATAGGAAGGTTGTGTGGATCATACAAGCTAATGGATGCAAAGTGCTCAGCAGAAGTCAGCGCTCCATAAATAGTAGCTATTATCACCACTTTACACTGGAGGAGGTGAGGCCCAGAGAAATTAAGTAACATGCCTGAGGCCACAATTCTAGGAAGCTGTCGAGCTTGGTCTCTAAACCACAGCTATCTGTTCCAGAGCCTGTGCTCATAGCCTCTCTCCTACCTAGTGCCTAGCACAGTGCTGGCTTGGCACAGACCACAGCTAGTAACTCACTAGATGCCTCCCACTGTATTAAGCACTCTGTATGAATTACTGTATATAATTATTACAACAGCCTACAATGGAGGTACTATTAGTATAGCCATTTTACAGACGAGGAGGCTGAAGGCACAGGGCATTTGAACATTCTGTCCAAGAAAAGCTCAGTCGGGGTGGGGCCACAACTGGGGCCCTGACACCCTGACTCTCAAAGCCACCCTCCTGACCACATGCATGTGGCAAGGCTCGCTCTGGGCTCAGCTGTGTGCAGGGCCCTTCGGGGAGGGTAGATTGCGGAGATGGCCCTGGATGACCCCAGCTGTCTTTGGAAACTACCAACAAAAACTGAGTTGTTCAGAAACAATCAGCACTATTCCCTTTTCAGTCTTTTCTTCCCCTCGTCACTAAGGCAACTTCCCCCCGCCGCCACATTCTCCTCCCCGTCTGTCTCTCTTTCCTCTACCCTTTTTCAGGTTTCCATGGTTTCCCCCCATTTGGCTCCATTTTTCTTTCAAAGTTCCATTTGCCTAATCCCCCTCCACTAAGAGCCCTGAGTGGACCCAAGCCTGGTTATAACGTCAAATTTCTCATTGGTTCATTCAGTGAACATTCAAGGACTGGCACTGGGCAAGGCGCTGGGTTTGCAGAGATGTAGGACCTAGGAGCCCACTGTCTGCTGTTGTAGACAGAGGTTCATCGACAGACTTACAGAGCACCTACCATGTGCCAGGTCCTCTTGCGGGAGTTGGGGATGGAGCATACATGAACCAAAAACATGCAAGGTCCCTCCTTCCCTGGAGCTTGCATTCAAACTGAGGAATATGTGTAGGAGAGAAGTAAACCAAGCAGGACATGAGATACTGGCAGGTAAACCGATCATTGTAATAAATTTTGGTAGGTGCTGTTCCTGTGCTAGAAGCAAGAGCAGTGTCCTCCAGAAACACAGGAAAGAGAAACCTGAACTGAGTCTGAATGCACGGGAAGGCTGGTGAGGAGAGCGTGGCCCGCTGCATCGAAGGCGGAGCCATGAGCAAAGGCCTGGAGTTGTGCAACAGGGTGGTACACATGGGTGTTATGTCTGGAGCCAAAAGCGTGAGTAAGAACTGGTGGGATTTGAAGTAAGGGCACTGAAAGCCTTGTCTGCAGTTCTAGGCGCCTGGCTACTACCCTGTTGGCCTGTGTGTTTCCTAAACTTGCCTGAGAAGAATCACCCAGGGCGCTTGTTAAAAGCTGCTTTCCAGTTCTCCGCCCGCCTACTGAATCAGTCTTCTGAGGGGAAGCTTTGGATGAATGGTTTTAACAAGCCCCCAGGTGGTTCTTATGATCAGGCAAGTTTGGAAACAGCCTGGAGGGGACGTGGGGCAATGGGAAATAATTCCAGCCCAGCTGTTAACTAAACGTGCGTATTTTCATGTTTCCTCCTCGCAGAGTTCCTCATCCTTGAACCTCCATGACATGTTTGCACGATAAGTAGGGATTGGTACGCTGACCTTTGGGCTCCAGATCTCACAACCTAATAAGGCTGTGTGTGACCTTTGCCACCAGAGACATCACTGCAAATCAGTTTATTTCCACAGACAGAAATCCAACAACAGACATAGAAGAAATGGGATATATTCTGTTTCTCCTTTTCACTGTTTTTTCTTTTCTTTTTATGAGGTTGAGCGCTGGTGCTTGCAACGTGCACCAGGTATAGATTAATTGAACACTGCAACAGAAGAGGAAGAAGGAAGAGAGGATGGATCCTGGTAAGAGGAATTGGAGTGGTGAAGAGAAATTTTTATGGGTCAGAAAATTGTATCTGTAGCCATTTGGCAAACTGTACTAAAACATGCCTTGATGAAGACAAATAATATCTCTTCCTTCCAGCATTCTCAGGAGTGCTGGCAAAGCTTCCTCAGAGAGCAAGTGGTGAGTGATTTGACAACGCAGATTCTATACATGCTGTGCGTAAGTGGGCTAGGGATTAGGTTTCATAATACCAAGCTAGTGTTGCTAAAGCTTCCCGGGACGGAAAAATGCTCTCTGTGTTGAATATCTTGGCTTCAGACAGTTCAGAAAGGATTAGTGAGCAATTCTATTGCAAATCATGGTTGATACCAAAAAAAAAAGGGTTGGGGGAGGAGAGAGGAGAGAAAGGAGAGAGACAATGCCAAAAAATGAAAACTCATTTTAGCTCTTCTATTAAACCCAGATGTATTTTAGGCCCTGTTTCTAGGCAACTGCATAATGGTAATATTCTTGAATCCTTTTTTTTAAAGACTCACAACTGTCAGAGTCAGTAAAGGTCAGAAGGTAATTATAAAGTAATAAGGATGACATATGAGAGGCAAGATCATTCCAGCATCGCTTGGGAAGCAGTGACATTTTATATTTTGTATTCATTTTCAGAAACTCTAAGCTTTTCCTAGGGGCACTTAGCCATGCCCCTTTGGCAAGACCACTGACTCAATCAAAGTTGAACATGACACTGGGTTCTGAACTGAACATTCTACCATCACACCTCTCCAATCCTCCACCAGGGATCGATGGAGCTCGCACAGCGTGCATAACCCTCCACTGGTTGTTAAGGGGGTATAACGAACCTCTAAGACAATGTAGACCAACGAAGAGCCCTACATCTGGAAACTGCCTTAGAGAGCAGTCCAACAGGCTCAGTACACAGACAAGGAAACTGAACCCAGAGATAGGAGGGGAAAAGGAGACAGAGGGACACTGAGATCTATGAAGGGCACGGATGTGCCCACTTTAGGCTCTCTGAAGGTGGAGGTCTTCTGTCTAGTGTGGACTTTGTTGTTCCTTGTGCATGACCTTGGGACAGAGAAAGAAATTAACATCAACTGAGTTCCTCCAGCACTTTGCTGGGCGCTTTATATAATTAGCACTTGATTTTCACAATAACTGTATAGGGTTTAAAGGAATCATTTCTAATTTACAGGGGACAAAACCAGGGCTTAGAGAGGTTAAGAAGCTTCCTGGCTCCTCCACTTGATGCATAGCTGACCTTGGAGGAGGTCATATAAGTTCTCACCTACAAAATGATGATAACACACCCCTTGCAGGGTATTTTACAAGATTAAATGACGTGGTTTATGTGAACACCTAGCACAGAAAGCTGGGCATATGATAAGTCAGAGCACCGCACTGCTTTCTCAAAACCCTCCAGTGGCTTCCACTGCACGAAGTCCTTGCTGTGGCCAGGGCCTGCGCCATCTGGAAACTTCCCTGCCCTCAGTGACCTGGCTAACCACCTTCCCAGTCGTCCCCGGCCCCTGCCAGCCCCACAGGCCTTGCCTATCCTGGCACACTTCCACCTGAGACCCTCCTATTTAAAACTGCATCTCCTTGCTCTGCCCCGCTCAACACCTTTATCCCTCCTCTCTGCATTATTGTTCTCCAAAGCACTTATCACCACCTAAAAATATCCTGTATTTTCACTTATATTCTATTTCCCCCCACTGGACAGTAAGCTGTGAGGGCACGGGATTATTTGTTTTGCTTTGTCCTTGCTGAATCCCTAGTACATAGAAGATGCTCAATAAATATTTGTTAAATGAATAAACGCATATTACCCTCCTCCCTCCTCTCCTTCCTCTTCCAAGGACACACGCCTTATTAGATCAGAAGTCTCTGCCCTTCCAAAATAAGAAAAAGACAAGAAAAAAACTTAACTCTAAGTAACTATGAAACATTTAAAGGGCTCCAAGACAAAGAACATATCCAAACCAGGGACAAGCAATTTTATTGGGCCTCTTTATCCACATTATAACTCCTTCCTGAGCGTGGGATATTTAGACTTTAGATATTTACTTTTTTTTTAGTGTTCACATGGCCTGTCCCTCTAGCATGAAGGCACCCACTCCCTGCTTTCTAACATTTTAGCAGAAGCATCTGTTGACCGACTTGTGTATCAGGCACCATGCTCTGGGCAGTACGAGACACAGGACGTGCTTGCGGCTTAGTGGCACCAACAGCCAATCTCAACAGTCTAATACGGTAAATGCCAAGATGAAAGTATATCCTAGGAAACCCAGAGAGGGGCCGTTTAACCCCAGCTGGGAGTTCAGAGAAGACTTCCCCGAGACGGCTAAAGAGGATCAGCAGTTAGCAAGGCCGAGAAGGGGCAGGAGGGTGCTCCAGGGATCACTCAAGCAAACCCAGAGTGATGAAACTGCACGATGTTTTCAGGAAACTACAAGGGGTTTAGTGTTCCCAGAGCACAGACACAGGGCTCGGGGGCTCTTACATGCTACACAGAAGGGGCTTGCACTTCACTGGTGGAGTGGGACAGGACCCAGTGTCAGACTGAGCATCTTCACGGAGGATGGTTTTAATCCAGGCTTGTTTAAAGGTTTCTTAGCTCTGTTAAAGCAAGACTTGGTGAGACATACCTGGCCCTTTCCCCATGGCGACAGGAGAGGATACAGACCCTTCAGAAACCCCTGTAGCCTAGAGGCCATCTCAGAACCAGGCTGGTAGCCAGGAGAGGCTAGGTGGGCTGCTCCACTCCACCGTCAACCTGAAGGTTCACCCCAGGGCTGGCCAGCCTCCTAAGACCAGAGAATACTTTAGCAGGTGAATCAATTTTGGGGTTCCTTGAAAATCCAATTCACTGAAAGAGACCCATGTGGATATTTCAGAGCCTTCTGAATGTAATGAAAGTCCTAGTAATTAGGACTCAACTGGGCTTCTCTAGACCAGAGGTTGCAAGGTGGTAGCCTGCTCTATCTGCTCATGGCTGTTTGATTTATCCCATATACTAAAAAATCACAAACTAAAAAAATCCTTGCAAACATAAACAATCAGATTTCACATAAAAATGTGGGTCCCAGCTTCTCCTGAAAAGAATTCTGAACATACTGGCCTATTTGGTAACAACAGGCTGGCGTGAGAGCAGCTGCTGCCACCCTGCCGTCCTCCTGCTCCCCCTTGACCTGCCCTCATTCACCATTTCCCACATGGGACTTTGCAGCTGACCCCTCAATCTTCAGAAACTAACCAAGTTAACCCTAAACATTCTTGGATATCTCCTCCTTATTCAAAATCACAGCCCCTCCTCGCCAGTCTGGGTTCATTGGGTGACCAAATTGAAAAGTTCTTTCAAGACTAATGAGTCCTCCCAATCAGCTCTTTCCTGGTCCTCACTCGGTGCTGGTATTTGGGTAGACATGGAAGATCCCTTGGAACAGGAGGACATAACAGGCACAAAGGGAAGGACAGAGACAAGGGTGGGTTCAGGTGAGGAGTGGGGGTAGGCTGAACGCCCTGAAGAATCAGATCATAAGGTTGAAAGAGCCGGGAAAATAGAAAAAGGGGAAAGACGTGAAAAGGGGAGGGGCGGGACAGAGGGGAGGAGGTAGAACAGAATTAATATCTTGGCAGGAAGTGTGAGTGGAATGGGGAGAGGATGTCTCTCCTCTTCAAGCCTCATGGACAAATCTTTAAAAGAAAAACATTAATAGCCACACACTTCTAAGTTTTATTACTAATTAGAACTTAACATGCTTGAGAGTTTTGAAAGAGGTGTTAGGTGCAAAGTATGTTAACTTGGGCAGTGGAGAGCTTTTTCCAGTTCAAAACTCATGTCCCTGTAAAAAAAAATAAGAGTAATGGAATGTTTCACCCAGATGGTCTGGCTCTTTGATATCTACAAACATTTTGAAAACACTTAAAATATTTTTCTGTGCAGTTCCATTAGGTGATGACTGTTGGCTTACGTATTTCCTGTTTAGTTTTCCCTTTGCTCTCTCTTCAAACAACTTTTGGTTTGGAAGGCTGTAGTCAGTCCACAAAATTGGACTTGTGGCATAAAAAAGTCACATAATAATGGAGACACATGAGTGCCAACAGGTGGTTTCATAAGCTAATGCCTTGTGATAAGTTCTGTTATCTTGCCGCTCAGCAGGAATTCTGAGCTTGATGATGGAGATGTTGAGGTGTACACATGAACCATTTCAAGGTGAGGCTCTGACCCCCACAGGATGGGGTCTCACTGGGGCCATGGAAGAGCTCCAAGACTGTGTACGATTACTGCACAAATGTAGCCAGCCAGTTGGCCGAGACCTGGTGCAATGATTGGACAAAGGTTTTAGTCCCTGATGGAGGAAGAAAAAGCCAGGGAAATCAACTTTCTGGGCCCCCCTCTTTGTCCTCCACAATGAAGGAAGCCTCTATACCCTAAAGGTGCGATCACTCAGCAGCACACCCAGGACACCTAAGTAGAAGCTGGTAGAAGTGGGTGCCTGGTCAAGTATGTCCATTCCACTGCTCCTACATGCACACTTTATTTTCAATTTTGTAAATTCTGGCAGTGTTCTTAGAAGAAAAAATCATTTTGTCCTCCTGAGGAGTTCAACTGTCTGGCAAAAGTAATAAAGATTAAAAAACACTGCTAAGTTTGTCTCATCATCTTGATAAGAGCTATAACCCAAGACTTCACCTCGGAAGCTGCCAGGGGTCTGTCACCTTTTTGCTCTTCCTTGTTTGGTTCAGCAGACTCATTTAACATAATTACACTTATTAATCCAAAGCCCTAACCCGAGATTTTCTCCTCCTCTCAAACTCCTCCTATTTTTACCCCAGAAACCTTTGGGGCATAGTAGTGGGCAAAGGCCTTTTCATAGGAGATTAATTCAACCAATATTGCTTGAGCACCTGCTATGTGCCAGATACTCCTCAAGGCACTTAGAATTAACAATGAATAGAGACTGGACTTTAAAAAGACCACAGGAGCTGTCACTTTTGATTTTGTAATTCAAATCTGATCTTAGACCACATCACTTGAAATTACTGAATACACAAGAATCTTTTTGGCAATTTCACTTGGTTGTAAAGGACACAGCTCAAAACTCAGCAGCTAGAGTGTGCTACCTGCCTGTAAAAGAATACATGTTGAGTGGAACTCTTCTAGGATTATTAGAACTTTCCCCAAACTTTTTAGCTTGTGCTCAAAGAATGGTTTACCTATCATGCAAGATCTATCCAATGATCATACTTCAAAAAATGAGATTGAGGGTGCCAGCCCCGTGGCCTAGTGGTTAAGTTCAGTGTGCTCCACTGTGGCAGCCTGAGTTCACAGGTTCGGATCCTAGGCACAGACCTACCTCATTCATCAGCCATGCTGTGGCAGTGACATACATATAAGGTCGAGGAGGAGTGGCACGGATATTAGTGCAGGGCTAATCTCCCTCAGCAAAAAAAAAAAAAAAAAAAATCAGATTGGGCTGTCAAGAAATGTGTAAAAAAGTTTTTCTAAGCTTAACAAAATGTATTTTAATTCCTATAAAGATCTCACTTTAGTAGATGGGGAATAAGCTGATCTTGGTAGAGTGCTGTTACCCCTTTCAAAACAGGTTTCCATACAGCAATTTGTTTTGGAATACTACAAGGAACTGTGTGGTTTGAAAGAACTAATGTTGTTCTAAAAAGTAAACAATTTATATTTCCATTTTCAGCAACAGGTACTTCCCTTCTTTTACTTTTATTGGAAGTATCCCTCTTTACTTTTTCTTTGAATAAAAAGGCAATGAGTTCTTTCCAGCCCACATTCACAGCTGTATTTTCTTATTTGCTTCCTTTTGTAGTTATTATAGCCTAGAAATTTTCAACTCATAACTACTTCTTGAGGATTTAATATACATGGTTATCGATGGAATATTTCCCTAACATAAATAATAAAGTACTTCCAATTTTGGTGCTTTCATCAGGTGGGTAGTTAGGCCTAAAATCAACCTCTTTATACATTTGCTTTTTAAAAATAACTATTCTGAATGTAAACATCAAATAATCAAGTCTCATTTTGCAATTCATACATAATGGAAATTCGACCTATGCGTTAATACCTAAGGTCTAGATCTTGTCAAAAGCAATAGCCAACATCACCTAGTGCTTTACAGTTAAAAGTGTTTATACACATCTTTTAAATAATTACAAAACTTCATCCAGTGGATCTTACGATATGGATGAGAAAGTAGTTTAGCTGAGGTATTGAGGATAATTATCTCTGTTTAACAGATATGTGTCCAGAGGTTCAACAGGGTTACATGACTACCTCAAGACGAAACATTCATGAGGAGGTATAGCCAGACTGAAGTGGTCGTTGTATAATTTTCTATAAATTATAAAGAAAGGACTCTTGGGGCTGGCCTGGTTGCATAGTGGTTAAGTTCAGCATGCTCCACTTTGGCGGCTCAGGTTCAGACCTACACCACTCGTTGGCAGCCATGTTGTGGCAGCAACCCACATACAAAATAGAGGAAGACTGGCACAGATGTTAGGACTCTCATACAAATATATAGTGAGTAAAGATTTATTTACTCATTAATGAGGGGACCAGTAGAATGACAAAGTTGGTTCAAAGAACATGAGAAATACATAAACAAACACATGCACACACAGTGGGAAAAAAGAATGCTGTAGTAAGACTGCCAAGATAGATACAAAACTGGATAATGTCCTACAAGGCACAAAAACCATAACTCCTGGAGTTACCTTTTCCACCAAACAGAAATCCTTTGCAACCTATCAATCTTCTCTCAGTTATTTCACATCTAAGTTTAGAGGGATTGGGTCCTAATCAATAGTAAGTACTAAGGCAAAGGTACCTCCCCTGGAGCAGGGGTCAGCAAACTTTTTCTGTACAGGGCCAGAGAGCAAATATTTAGGTGTTATAGGCCCTTTGGTCTCTGTCACGACTACTCAACTCTGCTGCTGTCATATGAAAGCCATAGGCAACAAGTAATGAATGAGCATGGCTGTGTTCCCATAAAACCTTCTGTACATAAAACAGGTGGTAGACTTGATCTGACCCACAGGACATGGTTTGCCAACCCCTCTGCCCTAGAACATCAGATGATCCTTGGGTGGCCCAGTCAGACAATCCTCTAAGCACAACTTTGAAAAGACCTGCAGTAATCTTTTTGCTTTATCTCCAAGTTTTAGCTAACTTTTAAAACAGTACCCAGGTCTTCAAGTGATAAATCCCATGGTTTTCCCCTACTACATAAGAGAGCTTACTTTGCTGTCTCTCTGAGGCTCACTCAGTTTTTGGACTTCAGTTAAGAAACAAAATAAGACTCTATTAAAGAAAGAGCATTAAAACAAAACTGCTAAGAAGAATGTTTCTCAATACTTCTCAGTCTTTGGCTTGCTTGGTTTGGGAAAATACTCTGTGAACTACTTATGCCTCTGCCTTGTGGAATCCTCATCAGGACTAATGAGAAGCCTAATGCTGATGAAAAATTGCTGAGGGCCACCAGAAGAACATGACGCCAGACACTTCCAACGTGGAAGAGCAACCACTTGGAGGCATGGTCATGATGACGTCACATGATTCAAGGAGATGGAGTCCACGTACCACCAATAGGAGCTCAGCACTCATACTTCAAGAACCAATGACCTACAAGCTGTAAGACCAGCAGAGTGACCTGCATTCAGCTCACGCAAAAGCTGTTTCATCCAAGATATGTTAAAAAAAGGTGACTAGTTGAACACAATCCTTTTCAATAGAGTAGGAAACACCTGATCCCTCAAAAGAAAAAAAAAAAACCACACCATTCCTAGGTATCCTGACTCCTGTTAAGTTAAAATGCAGGCTCTGGGTACAAGCCTAGATTGAGTTCTTGTCATCTCATCCATAACAGGTGACTGCCACAGAGCAAAATCCTAGAAGCATATTCCTTATAAGACCAGGTTTTAATTGAGGTATTTACTGTGTACCTACTGTGGGCTAAATACCATAATAGACACTGCAGTCACAAAGGTGAACACAAACCAGTCATTCTCAAAAGCTCAGTCAATGAGAGGAAATATGCAGTTAAGTGCTAACTGTGCTATCCATGTAATAAGTGCTGTATAATGCCATTCGGAGTAAATGCTCCAAAGGGCAGTCTGGGGCAGTGTACTGGGACAGATGAGGGAGCAACAGACTACTGGGGTAAATCAAGCTGAGGGTTGATGGTTTCAGAAATGGCTAGGAGACAAGGGGAGCCAGAAAGGCACAATGGCTCTGCATAATTCTATGATATTACCTCCAAATCAAGTCTAAAAATTAAATGACAAATAACACATCCTGATAAAATAAGCAAATGGGAGTCAAAAGGCAAGAGGACTAAGATGCTGATTAGATGATTTCTTGCTAACAGTCGTTGCAGAAGTGATGCCTCCTCACTCTAAAGCTCTTTCTCGTCACCTTCTCTCCTAAGTTGCTTCTGGTAGATTTGAATTATCTTTTAACTCTCCATTTCTGTTCTATTATAGCTGCATTTATTGGCATCTGCAAGTGATCTTGCCTTCCTCCTGACAGCTGGTTTTCTAACTTTTCAGTTTCTAGAAACTTATAAACAGAAGAAAATCTGATAAAATAACTTGATATTGTGTGATGTGTTGACACATTACAGGAATCCTGTTGTTGCTTAACCAAGATCATATTTCTATTCTTAAATACTCCTCTAATAGGAACCAAAGTTTATACGTAATATTTGAATGTCTTTGAATGGTTTACTCTTAGGATAAAGTTTCATATACCATTTTCACAAATGTCCATATAACACATTATTTATATTTTTTAATTAATAGAGTGATAAGTTATCCTATAAGAAAGCAAGCCATCTAACAAATTCTGATCCAAAATGTGATTTAACACAAAATTTCAGGTAGTTTAAGGGAAGGAAAAGCAATGAAAAGAGTTATAAAAAGGAAAAAAAAAGGGGCCGGCCCCGTGGCCGAGTGGTTAAGTTCATGCTCCGCTTCAGCAGCCCAGAGTTTCACGGGTTCGGATCCTGGGTGTGGACATGGCACTGCTCATCAGGCCATGCTGAGGTGCATCCCACACAGTGCAGCCAGAGGACCTACAACTAGCATATACAACTATGTACTGGGGGGCTTTGGGGAGAAAAAGAAAAAAAAGATTGACAACAGATGTTAGCTCAGGTGCCAATCTTAAAAAAAAAAAAAAAGGAGAAAGAGATGGGAAAACATATAATCTAAGTTTCCCTTAGAAAACAATTTTTCAAGTGAAATGTAATTGTTCTAATAAATGCTTAATGATCATTATAGAAACCACATAGATCACCATGTGGTACTTAATTAGTTATAAAGAAAATAGGAACAGTGTCTGTTGAAACAAAAATTAGACACTATTTTCACAGTGAAAGTTAGGCAAAAGGTCTTGGAAATTCTTAGAACGGTTCACTTAAAAAACTAACTCAGTAGTTCTGAATTACATATGTAATTACAGGCTGGTTTTATCCGTGAAAATCAAATACAGTATTAAGTACTAGTACGTAACCAACAATTATATAGAGTACTATACTAAAGGAAGATGCCTTTCTTGAAGACAAAATGACAGCGAAATACAAACTAAAACTACACAGCATTGAAAGGGAACCCACCATTATTCCCTTTGATTTAAATCAACTGTAAGAAAACTCTTGGGAGTTATAAAACAAACGAACCTTTATAATAGAAAATACACAAGAATTTTTCAAAATTCAATACAAGAGTAAAATCTAGCCCCTCTTAAAAAGTTTAGAACACTGTTAGTTAAAAGGCCAATTTTCACAGGCAATAAAGGGCCAGTAAATTAACCTGAAAATAATGGTTACTGTGGTGGCTTTGCAAAACATGTCTGCAAACTCCTCGACACCCCTCCGGTTCAAATGATGGGCCACACTTAGTGAGTCACTTCTAATGAAAAGAACAGGCAGAAGTGATACTGTGTGACTTCCATGATTAGGTCATAAAAAGGGTCCTGGCGTGCAAGCTCTCAGAGTGCTGGCTCTTAGAACCCAGTACCATGTTGTAAGGAAGCCCAGGCTACAAGGAAAGGCCACATGTGGGTGTTCCAGTCAATAGCCTCTAAGAGACCCCAGCTGACACCAGTATCAACTGGGGAGTCACCTGAGGGAATCACCAGCCTTCAGATGATTCCAACACCTGGCCTTTAAGTCTTCTAGCTTAGGCCCCAGACACTGTGGAACAGGGACGAGCCATCTCTGCTCTGCACTCTGAATTTCTGACCCAGAGAAACTGTCTGAGATAATGAGAGAGGACTGTTGTTTCCAGCCACTAAGCCTTGGAGTAATCTGTTTTGCAGCACGAGATAACTAATGCAATTACTTAGAATGCATTGCATCAAACATGGAAGGTTTTCAAACTGAAAAAATAACCTTTATACAAACCAATTACAGAATATATCCTCCATTTAACACATTCAGTAGGTTTTATTTAAGTAATACAATGAAACTTCATTAATCTAAACTTTTCTAATTTGAAATCTGAGACAACTGACTCTAAGTTTTAGTGTTTAGAGGCTGAGTGTCATCACTGAAGTGGCTCTGGAAGGGGAGTTTAGGGAATGCATGCAAAACACAAGAAGGATGCTGAAGCTAAGAGAACAAACTGTTTGAAGTACTTTCAAAGTACAGCGCTCTCCACACAAAAGGCACTCGACAGTCATTAAATGTCCAACGATCATTAGAAGCCTCGAGTTCCTCCTAATCACTTCTTACATATTCATAAGCTTTATTCTATTTGGCAAATGGGTCAGTTTGGTTCAAGCATATTATTTGTGCATACATATATTTTATCTTTTCCTAATAAAAGGTGAGCTCCTAGGACATTCCTTATCTTGTTCATCTCCGAATTTCTCACTGGACATAAAACAGTGTTGTAGCTCAGACATTTGTACAAATGATCAGACTGCATAGATGTACCTGAAGCTAACTCAAGTGTCTTATAATTCACTTTTCTTCTTTCTACTAATTTGTTCCGCCCTTCTTGATCATTAGTCCAAGTTGGTTGATGTTTTATTGTATTTCCAAGAGCATACTACGTACCCCTTTGTTATCTTTTACCAGTTTACTCATAGTAGAGATACAAATGCAAATATCTGCCATGCATAATTGGTAGTCTGTGTTCCCCAGCCAGGAACATGTCTAAGCAGCAGCCGGGCGGCCACACATGTAAAACGGCTTCCCGTCCTCTGTCACGACACTCCTGCTGCCCTTGTCCGGGCTGGGGGCAGTGTTACTCCATCCAGGTCAAGGCCCTTCCTCTTACTGTGGCGGGGGGCTGGTGGCAAAGATTTGGGACTTTTTTTTTTAAGAAAAACTACATGTAGGGGCTGGCCCTGTGGCCGAGTGGTTAAGTTCGCGCGCTGCGCTACAGGCGGCCCAGTGTTTCATTGGTTCGAATCCTGGGCGCGGACATGGCACTGCTCATCAAACCACGCTGAGGCAGCATCCCACATGCCACAACTAGAAGGACCCACAACAAAGAATATACAACTATGTACTGGGGGGCTTTGGGGAGAAAAAAGGAAAAAATAAAATCTGTAAAAAAAAAAATTGTCACTATAAAAAAAAAAAAAGAAAAACTACATGTACACAGAAGAGTTTGATTACCATTAGACTTATATATAGAACTTTTTTTAGAAAGGCCTTAATAAAACTACCAGTGACCAAAAAAAAAAAACCCCATTTCCTCATCTCGGGGCCTGTGCACACTGCTGTGCTCACTGCTCACTGTGTGGCTCCGTCCTTGTGGTGGGGACGGCGCCCCCTGCCTGGGCTGTGCAGGGCAGCAGCCCGTTCATATCCTTCTGTGGCTCAGGACAGAGAAAACCTAACCGGTAAGATTTCCATTCCTTTACAGGCAGAGATTTATAAATCAGCATTATTTTTAAAAGATTACAAAGACAGATCATTCTGCTTAGGAAAGAAAAGAATAACAACACCTAATTTTTACTTTATTCCTACAGTTTAGTCAGAACCAAGACAAACTTCTTTGACAATGTTACATTGCCTATGCTGAGATTTACACTTTTCACTGAATCAAAATTGTGAAATATTTATTCATAAGGCAGTAATTGAAATTAAGCAGTTTACTGAGCAATTAGTTTTGTAAATACACATTTAATTACTGCTATAAATAAGATATTCATAATTTCCCCAGTTTCAATCTGCACATAACTTGCAGTAACCAGATGCAGTTTTAGGACAGATCTAATTTGTTGTACGGCCCAAGACAAGCCACTGGAGATCTCTGCCTGCACCCACATCTAATAGGGACAATAATATCTTTTTTTAACCTACATTATGGGTAAGTGGGCGCAAGATTTATGTGAAAAAAATTTTGCCAAGGTTGCTAAACAAACATAAGGTAAAATATTAAGGTTTTATCATATTAACTATTTTCTAATATCGATTTTTGTAATTTAATCAAATTAAGACTGCATACTTTCAGAACTATAAAATTCTGTAGTTATACAAGGTAAATTAAAGTAGTAAAGCTAGTCATAACACTAAACCCATTCATCCATGTTCTCATTTAATTACATTAGGAAGTAATAATTATAAAAATAGGTAAAATTTCGTGAAAATATTCCTATTTATTCTAGCTTAGGAGTTCTTGCCCATATCAACGGATTGTCTGGCATCGGCCACAGCTTCAGGTACTCGAACAGTCATATTGTCCATAGACTTTGTCAAACAGACTTGGCAGCCCAAGCGAGATCTGCATAAAAAAGGGGGAGGTATGGTTTAGTATTAAGTATGTGTTACCCACAAGGCAATGCAGCTGTTTAGGACAGTTCCTTACCCAAAGCAGTTAGGGATTCACTTACCTTTTAAATTTCCATTAAGTAGAAAAAGACACATCCACCTCTCAACTAGAGGGACAGAACGTAAACATGAAAAAACAAGAAGGCTGGGATGCCAGAGCTTCATTTAGCCTTTGGTTTCTATTGTCTACTAATTGTTTCAGCAGAACTACTGCCTTCTGGCCAAAGGGATGACAAGCCTTCATCAGAAGGCACAGAGTGGAGAAGAGAACTGAGGTTTTAGCAACGCCAAGAGAATGATTAATCAATTCCCAGATCATTAAAACCATACAGACTATAAAAGAAAGCTACACTTTTTAAAGCCTTTAAAGTAAGAAATTTTGGAATAAACACATAGACATAAGTCAGCAATTATCAGAGGCATTTTTTCCCCATATTTTTAACATCTCTGAAATCAAGATGCATCTGAAAATCGACGGCATCTTACAATCACTGCTACACTGTGAGGTGTCAGTCACGTCAGAGCTGCGAACTTGGTTACAATATTCACTTGTGTGTCTTTTCAACTGAGTCAAGGGAAGTATGTTAATATTACATGTGTTGAATTTAATTATCATTCAAAACATGTCCAAAAAGATTACAAAACAAAAATTAAGAATACAGAATCACAGCAGTGTGTAAATTTGATATTCGTAAAGCAAATATTTGTCTTTGGAAGAATAACTCTAATTCCATTTTCTTTTCTCAGAATTCCTACCAATTTTATTTTATTTATATTTTCCTTTTTTAACAGTGATGTACAAATCTATGTCTAGATTAGTCTAAATAGCTCTTTCAATATGCACAAAATATGTTGTGATAAGACAACTTTGCACCATATTTTAATCAGCAGTGCTTTTTTCTTTCTTAGTAGCATGTAAAAATAAATGTTAGTCCTACAATCAAATTATCTTTGATTTGATAGAATGTGATATGCAGGTCTTGGTTTCATTAACATATTCATCAAGCATGTACTGAGCATCTTGAGGCACAGTACTCAATGTCAGCAGGTGTACAAAGAGAAACTCACTTCAATCCTTACTGAATACCTCTTACATGCTGGGCACCAGGGATGCAATGAGGCAGCAGGGGGTTAGAGCCAAACAGACCAGTGGTCCAGAACCCAGGACAAACATGTCGTGTTCACAGGCAACATTCTTAACCCCACCAAACACTAGTTTCCTAAATTGATCCTAAAGATAGACAATAAGCAGCTTTCTCACAGGACTGCTGTGAGGATTAGTTGCTAATATCACTATTAAGGAGTGAACTTTCAATCAATTAGAAGAGATGAGACATATTTGCAGATAATTAACGTGAGACTATGACAAAGGCCACAGAGAGAGAAAGCCAAGAGGCCTGAGAAGAAAGCACTTATTCCAACCAAGGGAGATGGTATTTACAATGGCCTTTGAAGGATGGGTAGGATCTAATATTTAATAAACAATAAAGGAGAATAGCATTTGAGGCAAAGGTAACAGGGATTCAAGGCATGTTGGTGGCAATATGGGTTTTTAGCTTGGCTGCTGCACAGGGCAGACAGGGACAGGAGAGTGATGGGCTAGGAAGATGGCCAGGCCACAGATGGCTTTGAACACCAACTAAGGAGTTTGGGCTTTAATTGGCAAGCAATGTGGGACCACTGGGAAGTTTCTGAGTAAGAGAATAAGTACAACTATAGGAAATACTGATTGCAGATACAAAAAAATCCCCTTCTATATATAATTCCTATTTGTTGAATTAGAAACAGCCATAAGACTTCATTATGCATTAAGCTCTGTCTGCAAGACAGAAAATGTGGCAAGCCAATTTAGACAAATTCATTGGACCATGGTGAGCCCTAGAGATACTGTTTGTTACTCTTGGTGTTCATATAAAAAATAAGTAAGATCATGCTAGTCTTCAAGGAACCTCTAATTTAGTACGAGAAACAGAGATAGAAAGAACTACCAGTGAAACAGGGCAGAATACATAAGCGTAGTAACAGAACAAGAAGTGTGTTTTGGGAACATGGGTGGGGTGGCACTGAGAGCCCTTGCTGGCTCTGTGACCCTAGAAGGTAAGGCAGGGTACCCTGTGGCTGTTTTCTCATTCTCCTACTTCCTCGACCTCCTTCAAGGTCTCTGCCTCTAAGGTCTGCTCAGTGTAGAAAGTGTCTTAAACCTCTAGAGAAGGAGACAGACAGCAAGTCTTCCTTGATTTCACTATTAGTCCCACAAAATTCTCACACTTGTACAAACCTTGAAGCTATTTTTTCCAGTCACCCTTGCCATACACACCAGAAATATACTGGGTGTTGTGTTTACTTCTGAGGTTTGGTTTTCAATTCAGAGAAGCAGCTTGAAAAAGCAAAAAATCAAGAGCCTTGGGCCCAACAGAACTGATTCAAATCAGGGCTCTGTTATTCTCTTAGCAGTACAGCTTTGAGCAAACCTCTAGTAACTAAACCTTGTTTTCCCACTTACAAAATGGTGATAAAACTGCCTAACCCTGAGGGTTAGAAATGACCTTTGTTAAGTGCCTGGGCATTATAGTAAGAATCCGGCATATAAATTGATATTATTATAGTTATAATGCTAACAACACCATTTAATGAATGCTTTCTCCACCAGACTCTGTTCTAAGAGATTCCCATATCTTGATTCATTGACTCCATACAACAACTCTATGGCATAGGTACTATTATTACCCTTATCTTACAAACACAGAAAATGAGGCCTCTGTAAATTATCCATGGGAACTGGGGTCAGGGAGCAATAAGAACATCAAATTTAGATTCACAGGTAATTCCTAAATCTCTTTATGAACCGTCAACTCCATAAATAGCTGGTGATGCCCTAGTGTGAATCAGACACTGAAGGGACAATGATGAAGTTAAGACATGGTCCCTGGTCCAATGGGAAAACGAAGACAAGCAACCAGTACAAGTGCCATAGGAGCCCAGGTACCATCAGTTCATCAATATCAAGGTTAAGCACCTCTTCAAATAAACATTAAAATGATGGTGTTTTATCTTAAAAATTAAAGATATTTACATAGCATTTAACTTAAAATAAATATAGGAACTAAAAGACTGAATTTCCTTGTCTCTTTGTTTTGGAACTATACGGTACCCTAGAAACAGTTTACATGCAGTTATTAGCTTTAAACAAAATTATTTTTATTCCAAATATGTCAAAGTGTTTTATAAATGCTACCTGTGAAAAGCATTATACTTTTTCCCCACAAAGCATTTCTACTAAAATTCTGTGTACTTAAGAATATTAGCTATAAAATTGCTAGAGAAGCTATTCCTTGCTCTCCATTATCTAGTTCTAAAACTTCTGAATTTTACTATCAAAGTTCTTGGCTAGTTCATATTTACAATAGGTCTTTTGTATCTTTTTACATTTGTGTAGCTCTCTTTTTTTGCTAAGGAAGATCAGCCCTGAGCCAACATCTGTGCCCATCTTCCTCCACTTTATATGTGGGTCACTGCATCAGGTCTGCACCTAGGATCCAAACCCACGACCTGGGCTGCCACAGCAGAGTGCCCTGAACTTAACCACTATGCCATAGGGCCAGCCCGCTCTCTCTTTCCTCTTACTTTTTCTTTTCACTTAGAATATTATCTGTTACACACACCTAGAAATTTTACCTGCATAAAAGGGTAAGGAGTTAGCTCTGATTCCCCCCCTCCCCGTTAAGAGAAACAATTCTCAGAATCAAATTAATAGAATCACTAAGTATATTCTTTGTGTTCTCCTTTAGAAAAAAAGGAGATGTTGATAGAGAATGTGGGACCTGAAGATGTGAGGAGGGACAGGTAGATGGCAGCCATAATCTGCTTTACTTTGGAGTCTAAAGACATACTATTTTCCCAGTTTCTCTTTCCAGAGTATCAGTCTCACCTCCACCAAGAAGGAAATTTTCAAACTACAAAAGGAACAAAATGATTTTTCACCTCTACATGAATACTAATGACCTAAAAATCTTTGTGAGGATTAGATGAGACAGTTTATGTTAAGGGTCTAAAAAAAACATGGTTACACAAAACACATGAAATAAAGCTATTATTATTATTACTATTACTTTTAGTTTTCTAAAAACTATTTTTCATTAGGGTTACCAAATTACAGCTATACACCAAAGCCAATCTTAACTAAGTCCTCATTATCTTGCCCTTTGAAACAGTAAATCAACTAGCTACCTTCCCTAACTCCAACCAAAAGACTAGATGATTTTTTTTTTTTTTTTTTTTTTTTTAAAGATTTTATTTTTTCCTTTTTCTCCCCAAAGCCCCCCGGTACATAGTTGTGTATTCTTCGTTGTGGATTCTTCTAGTTGTGGCATGTGGGACGCTGCCTCAGCGTGGTCTGATGAGCAGTGCCATGTCCGCGCCCAGGATTCGAACCAACGAAACACTGGGCCGCCTGCTGCAGAGCGCGCGAACTTAACCACTCGGCCACGGGGCCAGCCCCAAGACTAGATGATTTTAAAAAATAAGGTATCACTTGATATCATTTGCTACTATGAATCTTACCACTTTTTTTTTTTTTTTTTTTTTTAAAGATTTTATTTTTTCCTTTTTCTCCCCAAAGCCCTCCGGTACATAGTTGTGTATTCTTCGTTGTGGGTTCCTCTAGTTGTGGCATGTGGGACGCTGCCTCAGCGTGGTCTGACGAGCAGTGCCATGTCCGCGCCCAGGATTCGAACCGACGAAACACTGGGCCGCCTGCAGCGGAGCACGCGAACTTAACCACTCGGCCACGGGGCCAGCCCCTGAATCTTACCACTTTTAAGAGTAATTTTACCTATTAATTAATAACAAGAATAAATCTGATTCATTTACTTTAATGTACACTTAGAAACAGAACTATTCATTTTAACATAATTACTATTACATATTACGTTTCTTTAAAAATTCTGTTCTCTTAAGTAGGTGAAACTTTCCATTATAATTTCATTCAATTATCAGATCTTCCCTTCAGGAATACCATAAAAAGCATTAAATTTAATTGCAACTCATTAAACTGTGATAAATATTAATCCCCAAAATAAAAATAGACTAAGAAAATTTATTAGGATCTAGAACTTACACTTCCAATATTTCCAAATAATTTTTTTTTACTTTTGTAAAAAGGCAAGTTTCATAAGAGCTAGACTTTATAATAGTGGAATATTAGAATAGTGGAAACAAAGAGAACTATCACATATTTGCGACTCAAACCTCGTGACTATTACCTATCTACACTGGGAGAACACTGTTACACACATGGGTCTGGTCTTGTGTAGAGATGAACTAATAAAACCTTTATCTTCCCAGATTAGTACAACTGAAGTGGTCCTAAAATCTTACCTGTCTGTCAGTCCAAATGCCAGATCAAGCATGTCATTCTCCTCATCAGTGATTGCTTCTAACTTCTCAAATACGTGGTCTTCAAAGATGAGGTGACAGGTAGAGCAAGCCAAGGTTCCCTCACACGCACCTACAAAAGCAGCAAACGCTGAACATACCCCCTCCACATGAAGCACAACTCCAACCTGGTCTGAATTAAAGTCAATTATTTCTAAATTTGAGAGTCAGCATTAGCATACACAAATGGTAAGACTTGATTTCTGAATAACAATAAGAATTAGGAACAACTAATTCTAGTTGTTCAACTAGACAACTAGGACTCCCCTCTGAAGCACAATTTGAAATCACTTTCATATATTACTTCAAAAGGTTCTGGGCTAGGTGCTAATAAAGGGAAACCCCAAAATACACACTCCTAATATCAAAGAGTTTAAAGTTAATAAACTGACACACACATACATATAAAAATGTATATATTTTTAAATTTATATAAAATAATTTATATAATTGCTATGCAAGTTATTTACCTTTTCCTGGAGAGCTCAACACAATTTATGAAGCCTTGTGGCATACAAGAGGAATTAGAGAGCAACCAAACCTACGTGTAAATTGTTAAATATTCTTCCCTCTCAATCTTTCTTTGTACTCAGGACAGAATCAAATAAGTCACTTTAACAGTCACGTGGGTCTTAAATAATGAGCAAAGAATACTTCTATCCCACTTTTCTTGAAGCCACTAATTTAACAGCTATTTATTGAGTGTCTGTTATATGCCAGAGACTGCAACCAGGGAACTGGAAAGCCACCTAGTCCAACCAAACCATGACTCAAACTGCTCTACAGCATCCTTTTCCCAGGAGTTAGCCAGTCTTTGCTTGAAAACCTCCTGGGACATCCATTCCACATAAGCCAGCCAATTCTGCATTTGGCTTCTATTGAGCTAAAGTCTGTCATTCTGTAACTTCCACCTACTGGTCCAATTCTATCCCGTAGACTTGAATCCTCCTTCTTTCCCCCCTCCCAGCTTTACTGAAGTATAACTGACCAACAAAACTGTAAAATATTTAAAGTGTTCATCACGATGATTTGATATACATATGTATTGTGAAAGGATTCCTTTCATGTAGTTAATTAACACATCCATATCCATCACCTCACATATTTGTCTTTTTTTTTTTTTAGAGTCTCTTAGAAAATGTCAATTACACAACACAGTGTTATCAATTATAGTCACCATGTGACACATTAGATCTTCAGTTCTTATTCATCTTACAGCTCAAAGTTTGCATCTTTTTACCAGTCTCTAGTTCTCTCATTCCCCAGCCCCTGTCAACCACTTTTCTCCTCTCTGTTTCTATGAGTTTGACTGCTTATTTAGTAAATCTTTCTGAACAACAGGTTCTCATATACTTAAGGTGATTATTCCTTCTCCAGGCTGAGTATACCCAGGTCCGACAAATTTTTCTTACATAATAACACAGTTCTAAATCCTTTCCCTCATTCTGGTTGGGTTTTTCCTAAAGTACACATCCAGAGGAGGATCTGACAAATCAGAATTGTGCAGAATTAGGTTCTGGTTAGATTCTACCTTAAAAACAGTTACACTCATTTGTTTTTTAATAATAATTTTTAAGGCCATTACCCAAGTTTCAAAGATTATAGAGTCCTAGCAGTAACTTCAGTTTGATTTCAATTTTCTTTTGGTCAATAAACACCACATAAAATATATAACAGAACTACTAGCAATAACTAGCAACCGTCTCAATTTTCCTCTGAATAAATGAATCATTTTAACAAGAGTTGTTCCCTCATAATTTAAACATTTGTTATTTGTATTTTACTGTCTAAAAATATCAAAAGAAAAGAGAGCCTTCCTTAAATGTTCATTTTTATTAAATCCAATTCAAAGCGGTAACAAGATTAAGGAGAGCGAGACCAGACAGTGAAACAGACAGTGAAACAGAGGAGTTACGAGCAGGGGCTACGGAGCTCAACTCCCTGGTTCAACCCCAGCTCCGCTTTGTCCCGACAGCATCACCCTGGGCTACTGCACCCTCCACGCTTCAGGGCCTCGAAAGTCAGCGCACCAACCTCGCCCGGCAGTGTAAGAATTACATACCAGTGTGTACTCAACATATGTACTTGCAACCATGGCTGGCAGATAGTAAGTACTACATAAGTGTTGGTAATTATTATTATGATTTGGAAGTTATAAGAAATCTTAAAGTCAGTCAACTTTCTTTTTATAAACATAAGAATTAAACCCAAGAAGTTAAATTAATAGACTAAGGTCATATTACTAGTTAGAAATAAGTTATACCTTCAGCTAAGTTTCTCACTGTTGAAGAGACAACCAGTTCCTGCTCGAAAATCTAAGTCACTTTACTTAAATATTAAATATATATATAAACATATATACACACATGCCAATTGGTTATTTGAACAAGTAGCTTACTTTTATATTTTGTGTAAATTTGAAACATTTCACACAAAAAGGTAAATGGATATATTTTCTGAAAAAGAAGGCGCTTCCTCTGCTAAAAAAATATATATATATGAAGTTTGAAAACTCCTATAGTAAAAGAATTGGTGTAGCATGACCGTGAGGTCAGGACTCCAGGCTCTGGATGGACCTACCACAGGCTCTGCTGTGTCCTGGACAAGGCCCTCAGGGCCCTCAGTTTTCTCTCATCTGAATAATGAGAGAATGAGGTAATCTCTAAGGGCCTGCTGGCTCGAGTGACTCCACAAAGAAGCATTACTGTTCTTACCGGATCTGTTCACTAGTATTCAACACATACATACTTATCTTGCTTTCTATTTTGATCTCATCAACACCCCTCCTCTCCCAGATCCAGCCCCTGGAGAGACAGTGGTTGTGAACCTCCGCTACAGGTGATGGGAAGCTGCTGAAGGCTTTTGAGCATGTTTTATTCCGGATAGATCTCTCTGGTGGCTGTGTGTAAAAGATGGACTTGAGATGAACAAGACAGAAGCAAAAGCCATGAGATTTCCCCAAGGGGGAGGGGAAAAAGAGGGAAGGAAGGATGAGAAGCCAAGAGAGCCAGGGAGAGACCTCACCGAGAAAAGGAGTCAAAATAAGAATGTCCCAGATGGTAGACAGAGAACCAGGAAAGTGCAATGTCAGAAAAGCCCAGGGAAGAAGAGTGCATGTACAATATGGTCTCAATCCCCTGGGAATGGAGAGAAAAGTTCATATGCCAATAAATCCCTCTGGAAAAATTTAGGACATTCCTTCTTCTACGACCTGGTCAGTCGAAACAAAGAGTTACCAGTGACGTTCCAGCTCTTCAAATGGCTTAAACTCTCTCTTCCCTAGGAAACTTCAACTCTTCTAACTTTCTCTTAAAGGCTTTATTTTCATTCTCTAATCATTTTCATGGTTCTTCTCAGGAAGCTTGCCAACTGTTTGCCAACATCTTGCTTAAGTTGCCAAGCTCAGAGCTGAAGAGAGTATTCTAATAAAATTTGACAAATTTTGAGTATATACAGAAGATTAACTTTTGGTTCCTACATGCTAAGTTCCTATTATACATTTTAGTCCTACATTTATTCTTTAGATAAATGCACCACATTCATGATTCTTCCTTACTTTATGGTCCCCTTCAAACTTTTTCTGCCACAAGCTGTCAACAGCTATGCTCTTCTTATTCTTTCCACTAGGAAGAAACTCAATATAAGAGAAACTTTAAGACTCAGAATGAAATGAAAGCCTAAGATGGCTAACATTGAATTAGAGAAACATAATGATCACACTGTGGTACAAGAATGACTATAGAAAAAATCTGCAGTAGAGATTCACAAAACCCCAAGGACAGCACTTATTAGAAGAAATAGTCAATCTTGCAAAATTCCAAAACAAGAAAACAATCTGATCAGTTTTTTGGAGTTTTTTTTTTTTAGATTTAACCTATCTGTTCTATACAAATAGGAAGAATTTTAGCCAATAGTCAAGACATGTCTCTGAAAGAGGTATTTAGGAGGAAAAAAGATTTTCTAAAAAGAGCCTAAAACTGTAAGAAGAAAAAGAGGCTATTTCAGAAAAAAGTTGTTCCTTTTTTGTTCTTTTTTCATCTCATAAAAAATTATTGATTTCATGATGGCTATTTCCTCTAATTTATTAGTTTCCTGGTCTTACAGTTAAAGGCAGTCCCCTATCAATAAGCACCTGACTTTCGTCTTTTTGGAATACAGTTCTATGAATTTTAACACATGTATAAGCCTGTAACCACTACCACAACCAGGATACAGAAGTTTCATCACCCCAAAAATCCCCTTGTGGAGTCACATTCTCCCCAATCCCCAACCCCTGGCAACCACTGATGTGTTCGCCATCCCATAGTTTAGTCGTTTCCAGAATGTCATATAATTACAATCATAAAACATTTTGGGATTGGCTTCTTTTACTCAGCACAATGCCTCCGAGATTCATCCACTTTGTTGTTTATACACAATTCCTTCCTTTTTACTGCTGAGTATTCCATTTTATGGATGTACCACAGTTTGTTTCTAGTAGATATGTAGCAATATCACATTGTGATTTGCATTTCTCCAAAAATTAAAGATGTTGGATATCTTTCCTCCTTTCTCTTTTGGATTTCCATCATTTTTTTTCCAAAGCCACTTGGGAGAATGGCATCATCATTCATCTCTTGCATCACTAGGAGAAAGCTCTAAATGGCACAGAATTGTGCATACGTATAAATTCAGATCCTGCTGCCCTTGAATATCTTTTTATGTGCTTATTTACCATCTCTATATTCTCTTGGGTGAAGTGGCTTTCGTCCATTTTTTAATTGAGTTCTTTGTTTTCTTATTGAGTTTTAAGAGGTCCTTACATATTAAGGACAAAAGTCCTTTTTTGGATATGTGATTTTCAAGTATTTTCTCCCAATCTGTAGCTTGTCTTTCTATTCTCTTAGCAGTGTCATTGGCAGAGCAAAAGTTTTAAATTTTGATTAAGTACAGTTTCTAATTTTTTTTCTTTTATAGATCGTGTTTTTAGCATTCTGTCTAAGAACTCTTTGTCCCAGGTCCCAAAGATTTTCTCCTATGCTTTCTTTTAGAAGTTGAATGGTTTTAAGTTTTACATTTAGCACTAAATCAATTTTTAGTTAATTTTTATATACAGTGTGAAGTTTAGGTTGAGATTACTTTTTTTTTCCATATGGATGTCCAATTGTTTCACCATTATACCCTTTGTTGAAAAGGTTATCCTTTCTTTATTAATTGCCTTTGTACCTTGGAAATAGCCAAGAGATGGAAACAATTCAAATATCCATCAAATGATGAATGAGTACACAAAATGTGGTATATCCATAAAATGGAAGATTAATATTATTTGGCCATAAAAAGAAATGAAGTACTGAGACATGCTATAACATGCATGAACCTTGAAAATATTATACTAAATGGAAAACGCCAGTCACAAAAGACCACATATTATACGATTCTATTTATATGTAGTATCCACAATAGGCAAATCTATAGATATAAAAAGCAGGTAAGTGGTTGCTTATGGGTAGAGAAATGGGGAGTTGAGGAGTAATAGCTGACAGGTACTGAATTTCTTTTTGGAGTGACAAAAATGTCTCAAAACTAATGTGGTGATCACAGCAGCAAGATGGCCAAATAAGACATCCCTTAATCATATCTCCCCCTCAACAACAATTTGGCATCCATCCACAGACAAAAGTGCCTTTGTGGGAGCTGTGGGACCCAGGCAGCAGACTGAAACTCCAGTGCAGTCCAAGGGTGAGGAGAGCCATTTTGAGAAGATTCTGCCCAAAGAGGCCCATTCCTCTCTCGCCTCATCCAGAGTACTGAGTTTTCAGCTCAAGGACAGAAGAGCAGTGAGTGGCTGGGAGATCAGCAGCCAGGATTCAAAATATATCAAAAGGATGTGGATCCTACTAACCGTCTCATGAACTCCAGTGGGAGACCCACCAACAAGCCACTGGGAATGCCTCAGCCACAGATTCACCCAGCTGGCCCGAAGGCACCCCTAGCATTCTACGCGTCCCGCCCATACATCCCCCTGACCCTGTGGTCAACTCCCTGTGCACGCTCCCAACAGTGACAAGAGAGAGTTTACGCAGACAGCTAATGAGCATGTGGTGAAAGCCAGCCCAAATCTGCAGGCCTGGGAGAGACTGCCCTTGGAAAAGTAAAAGGGAGCTTGTCAGTACACAAGCTGGTTCTGTAGAATCAGAAGTGAACAAGGTTAAGAATTAATTAGTCATGCGCCGCACAACAATGTTTCAGTCAACAATGGGCCACATATACAATGGTGGTCCCATAAGATTAGTACCATACAGTCTAGGTGTGTAGTAGGCTGTACCATCTAGCTTTGTGTAAGTACACTCTATGATGTTCACACAACAGTAAAATCACCTAACAATGCATTTCTTAGAACATATCCCCATCGTTGAGTGACACATGACTGTACATAAAGACAAAGCAGTCAACTCATCAAGAAGATATAACTATCATAAATATATATGCACCCAACATGAGAGCACCCAAATATATTAAGCAAACACTAACATCTAAAGGGAAAAATAGAAAACAATACAGTAATAATAGTAAGGGACTTTAATACCTCAATTTCAACAATGGATATCGATCATCCAAGCAGAAAATCAACAGGGAAACACTGGACTTTAACTATGCTTTAGATCAAATGGACCTAAGAGACATGTACAGAAATTCCACCCAACAGCAGCAGAATACACATTCCTCTCAAGTACATACTGAACATTCTCCAGAACAGATCATACGTTAGGTTACAAAACAAGTCCTAAAAATTTAAGACTGAAATTACACCAAGTATCTTTTCCAACCACAATGGTATGAAACCAGAAATCAAAACAGGAAGAAAATGGGAAAATTCACAAATATGTGGAAATTAAATAATACATTCAATCAAAAGGAAAATCAAAAAAATGGATCCTGGGAGCGGACCTACATACCACTTATCAGGCCACACTGTGGTAGTGTCCCATATACAAAATAGAGGAAGACTGGCACAGATGTTAGCTCAGGGACAATCTTCCTCAAGCAAAAAGAGGGAGTTTGGCAACAGATGTTAGCTCAGGGCCAATCTTCCTCACCTAAAAAAAAACAGACCTAGCATATGATCCAGCAATCCCATTTCTAGGTATGTATACAAAGGAAACGAAATCATTATCTCAGAGATATCTGTACCCCCATGTTCATTGCAGCATTATTCACAACAGCCATGACATTGATGTATTGAACAGCCATGACATTGTAGACAGTGTGTGTCTACAAAAGAATGAGTAAGATGTGGTATTCATCTACAATGGAATACTATTCAGCATTACAAAAGAAGGAAATCCTGGCACTTGTGAAATATGGATTGGCCTTGAAGGGATTATGCTAAATGAAACAAGTAAGGCAGAAAAAGATAAATACAGCATAATCTCACTTTTATGTAGAATCCAAAAAAGTCAAACTCATAGACACAGAGAGTAGAATGGGGGGGCAGGGCTGGGAGCTGGGGGCAATGGGGAGAACTTGGTCAAAGGGTACAAACTTTCAGCTGCAAGATGAAAAAGTCTGATGATCTAACATAAAACACGGTGACTGTAGTTAGCAATACTGTACTATACACTTGAAATTTGCTAAGAGTGTAGATCTTAAATGTTCTTGCCACACACAAAAAAAGACAATTATGTGACGTGATGGAGGTGTTAACTAACCCTATTGTGGTAATCATTTCACAATAGATATGTATAGCAAATCATCATGCTGTACACCTTAAACTTACACAATACTACTTGTCAATTATAGCTCAATAAAGCTAGAAACAAAATAGAATAAAACTGATTATGGTGATGGTTGCACAACTCTGAATATACTAAAAAAAACCCATATTTTAAATGGGTAAATTGTATGGTATGTGAATTATATCTCAATAAAGCTATATGCAAAAAAAAACCAACTGGACATGTTTTTATGAATCTATTGCTGAACTTGTTATTCGGTTTCATTGATCTATATGTCTATCCCTTTGCCAATATTACACTGTCTTAATTACTTTGGATCACAGTAAGTTTTATGATCTGTACTGTACTTCTTTCAACTTTATTCTTCTCTTCTAAAACTGTTTGGCCATTCTAGTTTCTTTACTTTTCCATAAAAAGTTTAGAATCAGCTTGTCTATATCTACAAAAAATCTTGGCTGAGATTTTAATGAGAATTGTACTAAATCCATATATCAATGAGGAGAACTGACATCTTTACTATGTTAAGTCCTCCAATTCATATGAACACAGCATGTCTCTCCATTACTTAGGTCTTTACTTCCTTTCATCACTTTTATAATTTTCAGGATATAGATCCTTACGTATTCTGTTAGATTTAAACCGAAAAATTTCATTTTGGGGAGCTAATATAAATGTTCTTTTAAAAAATTTTTTGGTTCCCAATTGTTCATTGCTAGCATATGGAAATATAATTGATTTTTGTGTGTTGACTTTGTACCCCAGGGTCTTGCTAAACTCAGTAGTTCTAAGATTTTTTGTAGATTCCTTGTGATTTTCTATGTAAACGCTCATTGTCTAAAAATAGACAGTTTTATTTCTTCCTTTTCAATCTGTACACCTTTTAATTTCTTTCTTTTTCTTTTTTCTTTTTGTGTCTTCATACATAGGCTAAGACTCTCAGTATGATGTTAAACTGGAGTGGTGAGAGTAGACATCCTTGCCTTGTCCCTGTCTTACGGGAAAGGCATTCCATCTTTCACTACTAAGCATGATATTAGCTGTAGGTTTTCTGTAGATGCCTTTTATCAGGATCTGATTTTTCACAACCAGAGCTGATTGGGCACTGCCTACCTATTTTCAGTTAAAACATGGGAGCTGCCACAATTCTATACCCGCTCTGACACAGAGATCACATCTTTAATGACCATCCCTGTAGCGCCCAACTCCACTGGAGCCACAACCCAAACTGCCATCAGCTATGGGCAGGTACAGTAGACGACATTCCTATTGTGGCTCATCATCTAACTCTTTAGCATCACAGAATTCCCAGGCTCCTATCCACCATGAAATTGTCGGCCTTGAAAATAAGCAGTACATGCATTCCCTCTACCGGAACGGGGTACAAAGTGTACAAAGGAGTCCCGACAGTGTGTTTGGGGCGGGGGGGCGGTGCATAGCAACAGTAGTAGGTAGGTCCAGGGAGTTAAGGTGTTCTTGATCCGGCATTAGAAGTTATAAGCTGAAATGCATCTTCCTGCTGGTGTGTGTGTATTGAAAGTGCAAAAGTTATGTGACTTATGCTTATATACAGCCCCAGAGCAATATTGGTGGCTGTCAGCTTGTAGAGTCTTTATCAGTGATTGGTTACATAAAAGTAAATTAATGGGAAAAATGTGTATATGTGTGTGTGTGTATACATATGTATGGATAGATGTGTATCTGTATATATTTATTTATATATATAGATACACATATATATGTAAGCATAAAGTGATCACATTTTATGAGGGATGTATTCTCAAGGATTTTGAAAACTGTTGCAGTCTCACAATTCAAGAGTTATTTTCTCAATGAAATAAAATGTAAAGTAGGGAGATGGTTCTTATAGTTCATCAATGTATAATTCTCATATTATATTTGTTTTAAAATATACTTAGGTACACAAACATTTGAAACAAAACTTTTTACATTACTATGTGCCCCTTTCAAATAATCAAAATTACTCCATGCTTTAGCACAGATGACAATGGAACTTAGGGACACATTCCAGTAAAGCTGATATTAGCTCCTGGTGCCAGCATTTTATCCATTATACAACAATTTTCATCAACTTAAAGGTATGTACACTTTAGTGCTGCTTTAATTTTGGCAGCATTCTAGCTAAGGATTCAGAGTTTTCTCCTAAATTAACAGTAACACGTACTATGACAGGTTTTTGGCTTTCTTCATAGCATTTTATCACATCTAACTTCTGTTCCAAAATAACTCATTTTCAGACGTATTTTTCAGCATTAGCACTTAATGAATGTTTGGATAAAACTGTTACGGGCTTTAAAAATGATATTAGATTACAACCACAGTTTAAAACAGCATTACAGTCAACAAAAATCACACATTCAGATGTCTGTAACCAGCACAGTTCACATGACACTGACAAAGGATGGCAGGTATTTGTTTATCAGCTAAAGTGGCACCATGATAGCGGCTGTAACAAATGCAAAATTTACAATTCACACAGCCTGCCAGCTTGAAATTACGGGATTCCTGACAAAAGTTTTGGTTTCCACAGTATTTCTGATTTGCTAGAGTAAGAGCCTTAATATTGTTAACCTGCACAATTTCAAATTTGCATAATTTAAAAATTACATTAAGAATAAGTAAGCCATAGTTATTGGCTAATTTCAAGGTTGGTGATGAATAAAACTTCTCTGGACTGAGGGTTTTTTAAAAACAAAACTAATGATATTAAGCTTTTGCACAAATGCTCAGAAATTCTGCCATAAAATTAATTCCCAGAGAAAGCTGGATATCGGCAGATTATTGCTCCTTTCCTTTCACGTAACTTGAGAGTTTGCCAACAGGAAAAGATCGTTTCGTGTGTGTGTGTGTGGGTTTATTTTATATTAAGATCGTTTTGTAGATCTATGATGACGCGACAAGACATACTGCCCGCCCCTTACCTCACCCCTTTCCCAAACAAAAATCCAGACAACAGCCGTGTGGGAATATTATATATAAAGAATGTGAACTATATAAAAATATAAAATCTAATTTTCTATGATCTAGCATAGCCAGAAACACATTATATCAATAAGGAGTCAATAAACATGAGGAATAAATATAGATTTATATGAACATTATCAGAATCTCCCAATTTGAATAATTTCCCTCAAAACATACATAAGGAAACAGGTAATACAAAAGAAAAAATAGTCTGAGATAATAAACTAAGTAAATTTGATCAGAGAGGTGTAACTGCCCCCTAGTGACAGAATATTACGATACACTCTGAAAACAAAGATCATCCAAAATCTCTATATATTAATATAAGTTGAAAATAAGAATGCTTATAAATTTGTGTTGCTTCCAAAATTTACAATTGTCCCTTTTTACTCATTTATTCATTCATTACTTCACTTCATACACAATGAGGACTAAAACAGGAATGATTTTATCCTTCATCTCAGTCTCTTGGAAGAAAGATGCACAAGTAAACAAAGAAATACATACTTAACAGATTGTGACAAATGCTACGAAAGAAATGAACAGGATGCTGTGATGGAGAATAATGGGTTCAGGGTAATGAGAGAAACCCTTTTCTGGATTGGGTGGTTGGGCAAAGCCTCACTAAGGAAGTAACATACAAACTGAGACCAGACAGATGAAAATCCTGTATACTGGAGAGGGAGAGAGCGAAGGGTTCCAGGCAGAAAAAAATGTAAAGTGCATACAAAGTCTCAAAGGTAAAAATTCTGGGTGAGTTCAGCTCTTGAGAAAAGGCCACTATGGCCAAAGTGAGAGAAAGAACGATGAGAAATGGGGCAGGGGAAGAAAGGCAGATGGGGCCAGATAACGCAGAGCCTTCTAGACTACGGTAAAGAATGTGGATTTTATCCTAAGGAAATGGGAAGTGATTCATGGTTTTTAATCAGGGGACATGCTGATGTGCCTTATGACAAATCACCCCAAGTGCAGCGCTCAAGAAAAGCAGCAGATTGGCACAGTGACTGGCCAGCCCTGGATACTGACTGCAGGGATGGAGAGAACAGGATGCACTGGACACATTTTAAATGGAGGCACAACTGACGGGAGCTGCTGCTGGACTAGAGTTGGGGGGCGAAGTCAGCCTCGTTTGAATATGGGATTCATCTGTGAGTATGACTTACGACAACAGCAACATTTAGGAATTAATGAAATAGCTACCCTATAATGTCATTATAATAACCTCTTCTTTATAAAGACAACATTTCAGACTTCTTGATAGCATTTCTTTCAACTTTCTTCTAGAAAGTGCCTTAGGCTTAACTCTATCTTTTGTGAACCTAGTTTATCTTATCTCAAGTTTATATTTACATGCCAAAATTTCTGGACATGTTAAGATCCTTGATCTTCAAAGGTTCTCTTTTAAGTCTGCATAAATGAACGAAGAATTCTTATCAAACTACTAAAGATTGCGTTGGCGTTAAATTTTCTATATGTCTGGGGTATCAGGGAAAAAAGATTATTTTAGTGGTTATCTCTGTGTGATGAGATCATGGAGGTCTTTTTTAATGAATTTTTATTTTGCTATAACAAACAGTGAACTTGTATTAATAACTATATTAATGATAGCTAATGTTCATTTTAAGCACTTGCCTGGGTTAACTCATTTGATCTTTACAGCAGCCTTGCAAGGTAGGTACTAACATTATTCCCATTTTACCCTTGAAAAGATAAGGTATGCAGAGGTTAGTACCCAACTCAAGGTCACAGAGCGGGTAACGTGGTAGAGCTGGGAAACAAACTTGGGTAGGAAGACTCCATTCTTAACCATTCCAGCCCATGGCTTCAAAACCCATGGCTTAAGAACAAAGTGTTTTTAATTGTGACTGGAAATATGAATTCCATTTCACATCATGACCCAGGACACATATACTTTGTAAAATAGCTAAACAAATATTTCATGAAATCATACCCTTACAAAAGACTGTGTGTTTTTATATATTCTGTTCCTTTTGATTTCTTTAAAATCCTAGCTAGGAGCTACTAACCGATTTCAGACCCACTAATGGTTGAAACTTGCAGTTTGAAAAAACAATGCACTACAATAGACAGCCACAAACAATGAGGGAAAAGATATTCTTAAATTTTTAAAAAGTTACTTTCAAGTATTAAGATCACATACTTATTATGCTTTAATTTAAACAAAATTAATGGAAAGCAACTCATGAAAATTACTGCAAATAAAGTTTTTTTGAGAAAAAATGTAGCTTCACATAAAATAGAGGTTGAAAGTTATTTAAATAATGTTTAAAATTAATTTCCATTTTTCTGTCAAATAGCACATTTAAAGAGCTTTTGCTAACCAATAAAAGCAAACAATATCTCATCAGAAAAATAGACAAATAGTGTGAGCAAACAATTTATAAAACAAACTTTACTAGGTAATTCTATCCCTAAGAATTTATTGTAAGAAAATTATAAAATATATACATAGAAAAGTATTGCTGAGGATGTTAACCTTAAGGTTATTTATAATAGCTGAAAATCGGAAGCCACCTAAATGTCCATAGAAGGAGATGGGTTAAATAAATCATGGTATATCCACATACCAGCAAAACGTGCAGCTGTTTAAAATGCTATTTACAAAAGAATATTTAATGTCAGATATTCTCCCATGGTACAGTCAACAGGAAAAAACAATGTGTTTAAAACAGTAATCTTTTTTTATGCCAAAGACGTTGGTCCTGAAATTCTCAAATAACTCAAAACTCAAGTCAAGACTAATTTTCTCACAGAAATAAACACAAAGAGGGGCAGGGCTGGCGTGCGGATCATTGCAGCATTTCCAGCACTTTCAGCTGCACAAACATCAGCCGGTGGAGACCGAGGCACACGACCAACAGAGCTGCACCTGCAACCCTGTCACCAGTCTTGGTTTCCAACACCCTTGCCCAAGAGATTGTTGCGAACTTCAAAATATTTCTGCTTTTTACAATCACATTTTCTAGGCACCTTCGTCTATACAGTATCTACCCCTGAATTAACAACACGGAAGGTCAGGGTGACTGTTTAGCCTTCTTCACAGTATTGTCAGATTTCACTTTCATTCCAAAGGTACTGGTTTGGGGGTGCATCTCAGCACTACACCATGACTTCATGAAAGTATTTAACACTGTTATGGGATATTAAGATTTAAATTTTTTCAGTAGCATAACAGTCACAAGTTCCAATGCACACAAACAGCAGGCCAGTCCACTTGCTCCTGTCAAAGATCAGGAAATATTTCGCTTTATCAGCTCAAGTGGCTCCACTATGTGGCATTAGCACAAACATAGTTTACAAGTCACCATGAGGGTCAGCTTTAAAATTAAGCAAATCTCTTCACATTTTAAAAATGTGGATTCACGAAATTTCAAAAGTTATATAATATGGAACTTTAATATTTCTATATAACCCTTATTTTATGTAATTCATGTTTACATAAAATGTAACCACAATACATATGTTTTAAAAGGCAAAGAAATGTTATTAGTGGTGATGGAGAGTAGAATGGACGATTTTTACTTTACATGCTTTTTAAATTTTCCAATATTATCTACAATGACTATGTAGTGATTTTTCAATCACATAAAGCCTTGTTATTTTCTGGCTTTTTAACAAAAGCCATCCTAATAAGTGTGAAATGGTACCTTATTGTGTATACAGATCATTTTTATATAATAAAATAGACTAATGCAAATACTTACAACACTTTCTAGTGTGAGATACTGTTTTGAAGACATATATTAATTCATTTAATCCTTATAAAAGCCCTATGAGGTGAGTACTATTATTATCCTCATTTAATAGATAACCAAAATGAGGCACAGGGAAGGTCAGTAACTTACTCAAGTCACAGGGTATTAAAGTAGCAAGTCACTAGAGAAAAAGTCAAAATACAGAGAAAAGTGGAATGAAGATGAAAACCTCACAATCAGATCAAGAGACAACCAACATCAAACATCTCCTTCTAGTATTTTTTTAGTGCACTCTGAAAAATCAAAAGCAACTAAATACACTGTGAGTTCACTTATAAGCATCTACCTATACTATTACAAAGTCATTGTGAACATTATTTGTAATGGATGCATACTATAATTTAGAAATGCCATCACGGACTTAATTCCTACTGTGAGACCTTTAGTTGTCTCCTCTAATTCTTTTTTAAACATATTTTTAAAATAGATAACCCATTCACACTGTTCAAAATTCAAAAAGTATAAACAGTTTTCTAATGAAAGTCTTCCTCCTGCCTCCCCCCACAAACAGGTAACCACTAATATTAGTTTTTAAGACTCCTTTCAAGAGATTTTTTTTTTCCTTTTTAACACAGCCATATAATATCCCATTGGATGACTACGTATGAGTCCTCTAACGATGGGCATTTGATGGTTTCAAATCTTCTGCTGCTACAAATATCTCTGCAGTAAACAGCATAGTATTTACATCTTTTCCTAAAAATGAGATGGAATTTGTGGAGAAATTTATAAAAACAGATTTACTGGATCACAGCCTCCACATCAGCCTTCTCAGAACATAAAAGATCAGCTTTCTCAAGGGCAGGAAAAACATTTGCTTTTTACCTACCCTCACACAGAGTAGCAACAACCTCCACACATTTAGATGTAAACATGCCACAGAACACCGGCACAGTTTCCTTCAGTTCTCTGAACTTTTATAATAGCTGACTTAACGTCTTTGTCTAGTAAGTTCAACACCTGGGCCTCCTCAGGGACAGTTTCTATTGACTGCTTTTGTTTTCCTAAGTATAGGCCACACTTTCCTGTTTCTTTGAATGTCTTTAATTTTTTATTGCAAAGTGGACATTTTAAATAATATAATGTAGCAACTGTGCAAATCAGGATCACCACCATCTCCTTTGGGTGGTGGTGGTTGTTGGCATTTGTTTCTCTAGTGACTTTCCCGGACTAATTCTCTAAAGTCTATATTCCCTGTAGCTTGTTGCCACTGAAGTCTCTACTTGGTTAGCTTAGTGGTCAGCCAGATGACTGGCAGAGGTTTCTCTCATTGCCTTGAACCAACAAGTCTTCCACCGTTTGCTGAGGAGCTCAGGCTGTGATTAGGCACATCTTCAACATTCACGCAGTCTACACATCTGTCTTGGCCTTCACTTGCATGGGACCTCAGCATCAGGCAGAGAGACTGGGGCCTTCCTGGGTCTTTCCTGGGCATGAGCACAGTCCTGCACAAGTGCACAGGCTTCTAGATCCCCAGAACTTTTCAAAGCCCACTATGGGGATCTCATTCTTCAAATCTTCCTTTTACATTTTTGGCCAGGCTCTTGTTTGCCCCCCGTGGCATCCCAGCCTCTGGCAGCTACAATGTTAAACAACTGCAGGTAATTACTTTAGACCAAAGTCCCAGGAATAGAGCTTTCCCAACAGAGCAATCTCTGAGGCAGGTCAAATACCAATTCCCTGGGATGGAGCTTTTCTGGGAAGCTGTGAGACAGGTGACAGCGTTGTGAAGATGGGACTGAGGAACTCAAACCCAGCCTGCCCCTCCAAGTGGCAGCATGTCTGCTCATTTTCACAGCTACTGTCAATCTGAAGCTGCTAGTTTTTAAGGCTACTGCAGAATTGGGGGAGAATACGAGAGGAGGCCAAGTTAAAATGCCACAAATCCTTTTGTTCTTACCAAGGTAGGCGCAGTGCCAGGCACTTCATTTCCAACATCCCATTTAATCTTTAACAAGCCTATGAGGTTAGAACTAATATAATCCTATTTTACAGAGGGGGAAACTGAGGCATACAGATGTTAAAGTAGCTTGCTCCAGGTCTCATGGCTAGTAAGTGACAATGTTGGTTTATGAACCATAATCTGTGATTCCAGTCTATGCTCAATTACTGTGCGAGGTACTACGTTTCATTTGTGAGAGAATAATTCAGAGAAAGTATGTTTAGTTAAAAGTATAGCTGAATATGAACTCATGAGGGAGATCAATTACACATAAATTTTATAGAATATGTTATATATAAATTATCAATGAGTTTTTTCCCTAAATTAGTCGTTCTCAACCATGGTATGGATCTGAATCATGTGGAGCTTTTACAAAACATACCTGCACAAATACCATCTCCCTGTTCTATCTAAGATGCACACAGGTGTCTGTAAAAGTTCTACACAGATTCTCAAACTCAATCCCAGCCAAGAATCACTGCACTAGACTAAAAAGCTCCTGAAAATTAGAACTACATCAACTATTTCATCACCTAATTTATATAACAGGTGTTCACGCAGGAAAGATGCTTCTTGGAGAAAATAACATAGAGAAAAAACTAGAGACATAGGAGGTAGAGAGACTAAGTGCAAATATTAGCCCTCTTACTTGCTACATTTATGACCCAGGGAAAATTAGCTTCTCTGGTTTCTTCATCTATAAAATGGAGGTTAAAAAATATCTCTCTCTCTTAGGGTTGTTACAATAATAGATAACATATGCTGGAATGCAGTATGCACTCAAATGGTAGTTAATATTAACCCTCAAACTGAACTCGGATTTAGAAATTCAGCAAATACTATTAGTGTCAACTCTGGACAAAGTCTACTCTGTGAAGTTATCTGAGTGATTACAGTCTTCTAAGAGCTCACAAAGGAGAGAGGCATTCTCCCTAAGAAGGAAAACTGTGAGGAGCATTAACAGAGAGAAGTATATTTAATATATCCTGGGAAAATGGAGGAAGAGAAATAATTCTGATCTGGAAAGCGTTCTTAAAAGTGCAATGTGAACTGTGCCCTGAAAGAACCATAGTCAGAAATGCTGCCTGGACTTTACTGCCGACCACTGGTTCTCAAACTTTAACATGCATCAAAATCACACGGAGGGCTTGTTAACACACACATTGCTGAGCCCCATCCCAGACCTTCTGACTCAGTAGATCTGGAGTAGGGCCTGAGAACCTGCATTTTGCACCTGACACTGACGCTAACAGTTAAAGGAACCCTCTTTGAGAACCACCATTCCAGACAGAGAAGGTGCTTGGGCAAAACTGACAACTGACATATAGGGTGTCCCTGAACTGTAAGATGACAGTTTCTGGGACATGGGCTTTGTATAAGTGGTTAAGGAAAATAGTCAGAAGTCTAGAAATGAAAATAAAACACTTAATTCTCTAATAAAACGTTGATAAATTACCCTTCCTAGGAAGGTGAGCTGACCTTCAAAACTATGTATAGTGATGGATGTTAACTAGACTTACTGTGGTGACCATTTCACAATATACACAAATAACAAATCATTACGTTGTATACCCTGAAACTAATATAATGTTATATCAATTATATCTCAATAAAATAAAATAGCAAGTAAAATAAAACTCACTTAAAACAAAAAAAAAACACTGCATAAGCTCAATCTAATCAAGAAGACACCAGTCAAACCCAAAGTGAGGGACAGTTACAAAATAACTTACCAGTACTTTTCCAAAGTATCAGAGTCATGAAAAACAAGAAAAGACTGAGGAAATGTCACAGATTGAAGGAGACTAAGGAGATACGGTAACTAAACACAACGCAAAGTGGGATCCTGGACTGAATCCCAAAACAGACAGACATGAGTGGGAAAACCAGTAAAATTCTATAAGTCTGTAGTTTTTTAGTTATTGAACCAATGTTAATTTCTGGGTTTTGATTATTGTACTAAAGTTATATAAATTGTTAACAGTGGGGGAAGCTGAGTGAATACTCTCTGTACTGTATTTGTAAATTTTCTGTAGTCTATATGGAAATAAAAAGTTAAAAAGACTAGGGTAAAACTATTTAACTACCCCTCTGTGATAATGACATTTATTATCTCTAACCTGGTATCTTTCACCCCTACTCACTACTCCAAGCTTTGTATCACACAGGTAATCAGCAAGGTGATGAGGCAACAGACTTTTGGGCACATAACTAATTAAATGTACAAAGAATAGAAACACAGTGTCATTCTTATTCTTTATAAATGTGAATCTAATACTAATACTTCCTGAATTGTAATATTTTACTTAGCATGCTATAGGTTAAAATTCTTCGAAAAAACAAAAAGTTGAAATCTACCCAAGAGTTTCACTTATAATTTTTTTTTTGAGGACAATTAGTGAATACTGAGCTAACATCTGCTGCCAATCCTCTTCTTTTTGCTGAGGAAGACCGGCCCTGAGCTAGCATCCTTGCCCATCTTCCTCTACTTTATATGTGGGACACCTACCACAGCATGGCTTGCCAAGCGGTGCCATGTCCACCCGGGATGTGAACCGGCGAACCCTGGGCCGCCAAAGCAGAACATGCACACTTAACCGCTGGGCCACTGGGCCAGCCCCTCACTTATAAAATTTAAGAAATGTTCCATACTCACCAAAACCATCAATATCTAGATTATTTTCAATCACAACATCTAGTAGAGAGTCGCCGACTTTTCCTTTGGCTGTTAATGTTTTACCATCGCGGTTGATGAAGTGGACTGTTACTTTATCTTCTGAGCTGGAAAACGAAGCAGCCCTTTGTTATTTTTAGTAATTGCATAAGATACTTTAAAATAAAATAAGTTTTAAGACACTAAGGTCGAATAAATAGGGTTTTGTGTGTGTATTTGTGTGTGTGTGCACAAATATGCTCTTTTGTAGTATTTTCTTTTCTTTCCAAAGTTTATTTGGGAAGACACCAAAAATCAGAAGCATGTCTATCTACCCACCTACTAGGAGGGAAGCTCTACCACTGTAAAGAAAAGAGCAACTAGAGTCACGATCAAGGCCACCTTCAGTGTGCATCTCCCCAGTGGTCATCGTCACGGTCACGTGAAAACATTGAGCAATCATTATCACTCATCAAGTCTACTTTGCTCTCACATAGCTCTCTGAAAAACAACGTCCCTATGACTGTGCCCCTAGAAGATTAGACCACAGCTGTGGAGAGCTTTAAAAAAGCAAATCGTTCTGCTATCAATAAGGCAAGTGCTGTCCAAGTGGCTGATAGTACCTATCTACCCTGAAGCTTTCTGAGTATCTGATAGTTTTCTGAGTATATGAACATTTCATTTTGGTCCACATTGTGTGCTCAAAAATCAAAGGGACTAGAAAAGGTTTTTATTTGTTTGAGTCTGTGGGAAGATAAATATAATACCTCCTTACATGTTTTACTATAGGATATTATATCATCTATCAGTTAGCTGACTTAAATTTCTTCCCCTTCTCACAAACATCACTAAAAAATTTGGGAAAAGAAATTATAGGAGCAACTAGATCTTTAGCCTCCGCCACTGGTCATCTCAATTTTTACCCCTCAATTGAAAAGACATACTTCAGGTTAAAACAGTCAGTTGTAATTTTCACTACTGCCAATAGATGGTAATAGTCTATCAAAGAAAACTTTGTTTAATGTAGGTAAAACCTAGAATTACATAATTTCAGAGCTAGAAATATCTTGCAAATTATCAAGTCCAATTATCTCATTTCACAAACGAGGCAACTGAAGCCCCTACTGGATAATGACCTCCCTGATACTTCAATGCTGACTGAAGAGCAAATATTACTTAAACATTATCAAAAGTGTGTGTAAGAGAGAGAGAGGGAGAGAGATTATCCCTCCAAAGGGCCTGTGGTCTCCAACTTCTTCTCATAGCAAAAAATACTTTTAAAACAAATATTCCCAAACATTATTCATGATTCTCAACTAGATGCCATTTTTTCAAGGTAAATACAGCTGAGAATGAAGATATTCTGGGGGCAGGGACACCACTGTGGAGGTTGCTGAAAGAGCATAAACTAAGCAAGGATGTGGGAGACACTGGCCTAAGAGATATTCAGGAGTAGAATGAAAAGGTTTTGGTGACCACCTATATAAGGCAGACTGAGAGAGAGGGAAGAAATAATGTTAAAATTTCCAGCTCGGACAATTAGCAGGTACAGTTTAACCTGGGGTTAACAGAGAAGAAGGAGCTTTGGGGAAGATGGAAGTGAGTTCAAGTTTAGACCTGTTTAATTTAATAATAGCAAAAAACAGATGAGACTGTCTAGAAGCTAGATGGAAATAGGGGTCTGAGCCCAGCACAGCAGTCTAGAAATTTGGCATCAACAAAAGCTTGGTGGCTTGAGCTACAAGAAACACAACAGCAAGAAGTGCATCATTTATACACACTACTGAAAGCAGAGGTTTGGGGATTGCTGTTCTGGAGCACTCCAGAGCTAAGCTTACAGCAGGAATTTTAACTCTTTGACATCAGACTCTTCTGTAAAAATAGGGTCACAATCAACGGATGCAAAAAACGAACCTATCACAGAGTAGAGCTCAACAAACACCAATGAATACCTTTTATTTAAAGCCCCAGTCCTTTCGCTGCTAAGAAGCCTAAATGGCTGCGACATATTAAAGCTATACAGCCCCAGAAAAAACTCAGAGTAAAAGCCATAATAGGTTTACCAAAGGACAGGAGAGGAAGTGGAAATGAGAGAGGAAAGGGAATTGTGCAGTTGAAAACATATGGAATGTAAGAATCAAAAGACGTAGATTCTAGCCTTGGTTCTGACATATACTCATTAGATGACCATGAAAGCCACTTACTTCCTTATGGGCAAGATAAGGACAACAATGACTTCACCAAGCTGCTGAGAGTATTAAAGCATTATACACGTGCTTTATCCAAGTAACTTTATCCATTCACCGTTAACAATTGGTCTTGGTGGGTTTTGTAGAATTTCTTCCCCAAATTCTAAGAACTAGCAAAACGCTTTCAGCTGTTCCAGAGAAGGATAAGATTTTACACACTAGGAAATAAATATGATCCTTCTAAATCCTATATCACCATCAATTAATCAGCCAGCACCACAAACAACTATTTTCTTCACTTGTTACCCTTTACTCACTGCCATTTATTCTGCTCAACCACAGCACACATTTTAATAAAGCTGTCAGGTGGTGCTGCAGTGAAGTTCTTAACAGACGTCTAATGCAGCAGGAATTACGGCTGCTGATGGCCACTCTTTCACTAGATAGGGTAGCCTGGGGCAGTTGGTCCAAGAAAACACCCCGTCTAGGGCTCCCTATTTCCATAGCCAGCCTCACTCTTCCAAATGACCCTACAGGCTAAAGAATTATCAGCTATCACGGTGCTCAAAAAACAAAACAAAATAAAAAACTACTTGAGTTCTAGTCCTAGTTTCGCCAGCTACTCAACAGGAAATTTTATTTCCATTTATCTACCCCACCTACCTCACAGATTTTCTTAAGAGTCAAGTGAAACAATATATGCAAAGACCCTTTGCAAATTAAATCACTACAAAATACAAAGTATTGTGTCAGGGCATTTTGGAGTAAAAAGAGTTTTTCGACTCTCAATTACTTATAGCTTATCTAAATGTTAAACTTTAAAGACAGAACTACAGCTTCTAGACTGCTCTGTCTAATCGAACTGTGTGCACTGACAGAGAGGTTCTATACCTGTGATGCCCAATACAGTATCTACTAGCCACGTGTGGCTATTGAGTACTTGAAATGTGGCCAGTGCACCTGGGAAAATAAATCTTTAATTTTATTTAACTTTATCTTAAACAGCCACATGTGGTTACTGGTAAATGTGCTGGACAGCACAAGTCTCAGATAATAAGAGTCAGAAAATCTAATCGTAGCTTCAAAGTCTGTGATAAGAAGCACATGGCCATCAACTGAAACTGTGCCAATGAGGGGGAAAGCAGGATTAGGCAGGAACAGAACAGATGTGCTTCCCTTTAAGACAACTTGATACATCCAAATTCAAACAATAAATTTGGGGGAGATAATTCCCATTTACAAAAGCATTCAAGTCCTCTTAAATACTAGTTACACAAATATGTTCAACATATGTTCTACTTTATACACAATTTTTCAAGAACACATCCATGCTAAAAAGCAGGGCATCCACACAGAGGGAGGTCCAAAGCAGGGAAGTGCAGGGGAAACAGGGACAAATAAATCCGGCCTGCCTTCTCCATGATCTCCCTCACAGTTCATGCAACAAAAATTTATTGAGCAACCACTACATAACAGGATTAAGGGGGAAAATATGAATAAGTCCTAGACCCTATTCGCAGGGACTTGATCAAGAAGAAACTAGAAAAAGCACATACAAATCGAACACTCTTTCCCTCCAGTTCTTGCTTCCTGCTACATGACAGCAGGGGGTCAGAGAGCTGTTCTTAGATTGGCATTTTATAAGGCTCCACTATGTTGCTAAAACTCCGAAATTACGAGTAAGCTTTATGACTATTATATTAAACAAATATGCCCAAAAACATAAAACTTCAACATATTTGGGGGGAAATTTTTTCACATCTCTTTCAACATTTAATACAAAACACTCAACACTGTGGGCCTAAGAAAAAGCTGGTGCTGCTACCGGCTGACATCTCCTGAGCCCTCACCATTCGCGAGGCACAAGATTACCTGCATTATCTGTATTATCTCATTTATTCTTCAAATAACCCTAGGAGGCCTATACTATTGTTCTCCTCCATTTACAGATGCAGGAACTGAGGTTTACAGAGATTGAGGAAGTCAGACCAGTTAGTAAGCGCCAAAGCCCAGTTTAAAGCCTGCCGTGCCACTCCAACCAGAAGACAGCATATAAGGAAGCACAGGAGACAGAGGGGGTGTACTCTACATGGACATTCCCCTGATAGTGACTGGAAATAGAAAGGCCTAACAGAGCAGGAGAAAGGCCCAGAAAGAAATGGCTGGCTGGGATGTCCATGGGGAGCATCTAACGAAGGTCACTGCGAGTCCCAAGCAGAGAGCAAAGGTTGGATCCGAGCAAAACGCACGGGCAACCAGCGGCAGCAATGGGCCCGGCTTTCCTGAAGGCACAGGCGGCGCCGGGAGAGGGAGATCGGGGTTCCCACGGTCCCCTTTCCCGCCAGGCGTCAGTGGTTTGCAAAGGAAACTTCGCAGCGCGACAACGGAGACAGTGACGGCACCGAGAGACCAGACAGGGCCGCCAGGAGCACCCCGGAGCACGGAGCGAGAGGCTGGCCATCCGCAGCGGGCGCCTGGCACGCAGGAGCCAGCGAAGAGCCGGGGGAACGAGCCGTCGGGCCGAGGGAGCGCTGCCGCCCCGAGCGAGAGCCCCCCCAGGCGCACGCGCGCGCAGCCCCACGCTCACCCGCTCCGCGCCGACGTGCTCAGCGCCCGCAGCGCCGCCGCGCCAGCGCCGCCCAGGCCCAGTTCGGCGCGCCCGCCAGACCCCGGGCTCCCGGGGAGGCCGCCAGCGCCCGCGCGGGGTCCGGCGAGGAGCAGCCACCGACGGGCCGCGCCGCCGAGGGTCGCGGAGGCGGCGCACAGGAGCCGGGCGCTCCTGGGGGCGGCCATAGCCGGCGTTCGAGTACAACCGGATGCGACGCAGGCCGCGCGGCAGCGGCCGCGAGAGGCTCCGCGAGTACGACCGGACAGCCGCGCAGGCGCCTGACGCCTGGGGGGCTGCGGCGAGGGGCGCGGCGGCTGGGGTCCCGGCGAGTGCCTGCTCGGTGCCGAGGGTTCCGCGCGCCGGCCGGGTGACCTATAAATCCATTAGCGCCCGGCGTGCGGCCCCTCCCCCGGCCGTTCCCACGCCTACGGGACGGCTTTTCCTTAGGGGCGGGGCCAAGCGCTTTGCTGTTTTACCTGCTGATCGGGTTTTTGTCTGAACCCTGCTTTGTTAGCGTCTGGAGTTGCCACGCAGGATCAATAAATTTTAAAACCTGAACGTCTGACGGAAAGATACAGTAAAACAACCCCCAGTTTACTAAACCACTTCTTTCTGTTGTGCACTTCCCCTCCGTCGCCGTAAAAAAAAACCAATGTTATGTCATCTTGGAGTTGAAATTAGAGTAAAGGGGAATTTTGGGCGTTGTCAAACAAAGGGCAGGAGGAAATTTGAGAGTGCCAATAGGCGTGATACAGGAATAATGAGGACTATAAAGTTATACATGATCAAAATGATGAATAAAGTTGGGGAAACTGGAGAAGACAGGTAATAGTCCTAGGCCTTGAATGGCGGATAAATGCTCGTTGAGCAGGTGAAATCCGTAAGCCTTAACAGGAAACTTTTTGATGAACTGACGTTTTTAAAAGGCTTTTACAAAAGCCAGAAAGATGAATTTAAAAATACCCTTTATCCTGGTTAACATTGTTGTGGTGAAAGAGACTGGGCTTTGAGATCAGAAATAGCAATGTTCAAGTCCAAGGTCCACCACTTTTGAGCTCTGAGACCTTGGATAAATTATTTTCTCAGAGAATCAGAGTTTCCATAACACTTTAACGTGGATAAGATGTTCCATCCTTCAGGGCCATCCTGAGGATTAGGCAAACGAACACGCACCACCGCGTCGTGCGTCACAAACATCCACCCATAACTCTTCCTGGGCCTTCCTCCCTAAGGCTGCACTTAAAGCGGCTAAAGGCCAAAGTGCAGTGGATGTTGCAAATATGCTAAACACAATAAAAGATACTTTAAATAACGTTCAGAACAGGAAACTATAGACCTGAGTAAAGTCCCTTGAGATTATGTCTATTGGGTATTGAACCTGATGGCAGAGAGATGAGTCTTCAGCTCCTAAATTGCCTCAATTTTCTTTTAAAGACAAAGACTTTCAAGTTGGAAAGGGCACACAACGCTGGCAAGTAATCCGGAAGAGGAGGTTGCAAAAGAACAGTTAATTTTTCTTTATAAGATCAAGTCTCCAAAGTCAGATGAATTAATTGTAGAAAGAGAACTGGGAAAAAATCGCAGATGTTACTTCTCAGCCTTCCTGCAGCAAATCCAGCTTCAACTAGGTTACCGCACTTAAGAGTTTTCCGCTTTGTAGGGTAGTTGTTTACATAGTTGATCTTAGTAGCCTCCACACTACCAGGTCCAGGGCCTTGAGTATATCAAGGGTTCAATAAGTATTTGTGAATAAATTAATGTTGTCATGTAACTTTGGTTAGTAATTATCAGAATTCATGAATCATGCGCATGAAGATTAAAAATGAAAGAAATGTTCTCCAGATTTTCAAAGGCGGGTAAGGATTGATTCTAAAGGATTGCAGATACCAATATTCAGCAGAATTCCAGAGGGGATTTATAAACATATGTCTCATGAACACAGATAAAAAAGCAATGTGGGATTTCTGAGGATAAAATTTTCCTGATGTAGTTCTCTGTCTTATAACACTTCCACCCCTGCACATTCCTGTCCAAATCCATCCACAGTTTGAAGCTCATCGCAAATTCTCTTTCCCATGAAGTGGTGCCTATTCGTCCCAACAGATCATCCTTCCTTCCACTGAATGCTTAAGACCTTTGTTTATTCTTTTAAAACTTATAGAATCTGTCGTTTCAAATACGATAATGTTCATAAAAATGCTTTTAAACTGTCAAGTGTCATAAAAATTCTGATTCAATGTTGATTGAGCACCTACTCTGAGCTTCCCGGTCCTGGGCGCTCCATCACACATACTTTGTGTAGCTCCTCTAGACTCAAACTGTCAAGAGTAGGGCTGCTGTCTTATTTATCGTCATATCCCCAGGACGTGGCATCACGCCTGGTACAAAGCAGTCATTTAATAATATCTTGGTCAGAAACTGTGTTAGGAACTTTTCATAATTTTTATCTCATTTCATTATCACAGCAACTCTACAGAGTAGATATGCTGCCTTTCATCAACAAGGGTCTGTTGACATGAGCAGTGTGTAAATCACTCTGATAATGCTGGAGACCCAGCCATGAACAAAACAGTCCCTGTGCTTTTACTGTACGGATGAAGGAAACTGAGGAGCACAGGTTGTGACTTTCTTAAAATCATACTGCTAGTAAGTTGTAGATCCAAAATTCAAATCTAGGTCTTCCTGGTCCCAAGTTCAGGGCATAAGCACAAGAAATGATCATTTTATTACTTTGATTGTATATTTACATATATTATTATGTACTATAATATATATTATTAATGTATATTTATATATTATTTTCTCAACTCTATATTCAATAGTAGATGCTTAAGATTCTACACAATCCATATAATTTAGAGATAAGGTCAGAAAGTGTCATCATCTAAATTTAAAAAAAGAAGTACAGGGGCCAGCCTTGTGGCATAGCAGTTAGGTTAGCACCCTTAGCCTTGGCGGCCCAGGGTCACCACCCGGATCCCAGGCACAGACCTACGCACCATTTATCAAGCCATGCTGTGGCAGGTGTCCCAAATATAAAGTAGAGGGAGATGGGCACAGATGTTAGCTCAGGGCCAATCTTCCTCAGCAAAAAGAGGAGGGTTGACGGTGGATATTAGCTCAGGGCTAATCTTCCTCAAAAAAAAAAAAAGAAGTATAAAATTAGACCTTAGTATATTTTGCCCCAAGAAATTACTCACTCCACTCCTTGGTGATTTATTAGTATGGTTGATGATGTTGGCAAGTTTCCTAAATCTAAATTAAAAATGTAACTAATATTTAAACAAATTGCCAACTTTATTTTGATTGATTTTCCTGCCTGCAGTTTTATCTCACTCTAAAGCATCTTCCATATTGCAGTAGGGTGATCCTTTTAAAATATTGATAGGATCATGTTGCTTTCTTTTTTTTTTTTTTTTGTATATCAATAGTTCCTTGTTTTTTACTCTGAGTAGCATGCCATTGTATGGCTATATTACAATTTCTTTATCTATTCACTCCTTAGTAGACATTTGGGTTGCTTCTAGTTTTCGGCTAAATAAATTACTATGAACACACATGTACAAGTATTTGTATAAACATGTATTTACTTTCCTTTGGGGTAAATACCTAGGAATTGGCTGGATCATATGATAGGTGTATATTTGACTTTTTAAAAGACTTCCAAACTGGTTGGTATCATTTTACATTCCCAGTGGCAGTAATGAAGCTCCAGTTTCTCCACATCCTTGCCAACATTTCACATTGTCTGTCTTTTTTTTTTATTATAGTGGCTGCATTGTGGTATTTCATTGTGGTTTTAATTTACATTTTCCTAATGACTAATAATGTTGAGCATCTTTCCATGTGCTTATTTGCCATCCATATATCTTCTTTGGTGAAGATACTCAAATCTTTTGCTCATTTTTTTATTAGATTGTTTGTCTTCTCATTGAGTTGTAAAAGTTCTTTATATATTCTGAATATAAGCCATTTATAAGATCTATGCTTTGAAAATATTTTCTCCTGGTCAATGTTATCATGTTAACTTGATCATGTTACTTTCTTGATGAAAATCCTTGAATGACATTCCATCACCCATGGAGTAAAACAAACTGCTCAGCTGGACACACAACACCCCTCAAACTTTTTCTCCTGCCCGTCCATCCTGCTCATGCCTTTCCCTTCGACAGGTTATGTACTCTGCCTGCATCTGGCTATGCATAGCCAGCTTCCAGGACTCAGTCCTTACAGGAACCATAGTCTGACGTGCAACTTTTGTGAATCTTACACACTATAAATCCCTCTGTCATGGTTTACAATGAAATCATTATATGCAAATGAGAAGTTGAATCAAATGGCTTGCTTGGTTTCAGGTCCCATTTCTTTGTTAAGATTACTTTTGAGGTGATGTCATATCCTTCGAATATTAACTACTGGTTATCTCTTTTTGTGATATTAGCCACTCCTGATGATCAATTCACTTGGGGTTGCAAAATGCTGGTGTTCTAACTCTATCATTCCTTCTTCATTGATTACCTAGACTGCTTCTCTAAAGACAGTCTTGCCCACCTCTTCTATGCAGATATCCTGAAGTGGAGCTTGCATAGGAAAGGCAGGATAAATGCCTGATTGTTTCCCCTTATGGGTCTGTCATACTTACAGGTTTATGCATGTTTTCTACTTATTCAAAAGCTGGTTTAGAAAGTTATAATCTTCTACAAAATGGTGTATTTCACCTAAATTTTCAAAATCTATTGGCATAAAATTTTTCCTAGTATTTACTTATCTTTTTAAAACATCTCTGATATATCTATACTGATATTGCTTTTTGTATCACTTGTATTATTTTCTGGGTTACTTTTTTCTTTGAATAATCTCCCCAAAAGTTTATTTCATTAGTCTTTTCAAATAACAACTTTGGACATTGATCTTCTGTGCCCAATCTTTGTTTTCTAATTTTATTTATTCATTTATCTTTATAATTTCCTTCATTTTAAGTTCTTTGAATTTACTTGTTTGTTCTTCTCCTAATTTCTTGATCTAGATATTTAGCTCATTAATTTTAAATTTTGTTTCTTAAAAGAAGTATTTATATTTCTCTAAGTATTTAAATTTCTCTAAGTAGTATATTTGGCTGTGTCCAGAGTTTGAAAAGGAATATTTTCTTTATTGTTCAGTCTAAATATTTTCAAACTTTTCCACTCCATTTATGCTTTGACAATGAGCCATTTGGAAGTGTGTTTCAAATGTCTAAATGTACAAAGGTTAGGAACCAATAGCACTGCAGAAGCAAAGGTCAGTGAACTGGAAAAAACAGCAATAGAAAGGTTCCAAAATGACATCTGAAGATAAAAGAGACTGGAATAAAAAAAAAAAGAACACAGCATTATTGCCTGTGTGACAGTATCAAATGATCTAACAGTACTTCTATTTGGAGTCTTAGAAGGAAAGAGAAGGAGGCTGAAAAAATGATATTTTTAAACCAACAAAACTTGATGGAGCTGTTGCCCCCAGACTCTCACTGAAGGACCTTATAAAGAGGATGTTTGTGGTAGGCGGCTTCTGACGTGGCTCCCAATGATCCCTACTTGCTGTGATTGACACCTAGGTGTAATCCCCACCTCTTGAGTATGGGCTGGACCTAATGATTTACTTCTAACAAGTAAAAAACAGAAAAAGTGATGGGACGTCACTCTGTGATTAGGTTACAAAAGCCTGTGAGTTCTGTCTTGTTGGCTTACTGGCTTACTTGCTTTGTTGAAGAAGCTGCCATGTTGGAGAGGCTCACAGGGCAAAGAACTAAACATGGCTTCTGGCATACAGCCAGCAAGAAACTGAGAACTCAGTCCAGTTGTTCACTTATGAAGAACTGAATCCTGTCAACAACCGTATGTGTGAGCTGGGAAGCAGATACTTCCTCAGTCGAGCCTTGAAATCACCATGTCCTCAGCTGACACCTTGATTGCTTCCTGTGAGACATCCTAAAGCAGAAAGCTCACCGAAGCCATGCCAGATTCTGATCTCCAGAAACTGTGAGATGATAAATGTTGTTTCAATTCATTACATGTTGGAGCAATTTGTTATGCAGCAGTAGATAACTAACACAGTGTTCTTCAAGAAGAGTGAAATTGAATCCAAGAGGAAGAACTAAGAGGCAAGAAGAAATGATAAGCAAAAAATTAGCAACCATATGGGTAAATCTAAATAACAATTGATTGTAAGATAATAGTAACAACTATGATCTCATTAGAGGATAAAAATAAAAACAAGATAGAACTATATCATTCAACCAATGTATCATGTAAAACAGGAAAGGAGTAATAAGAGCCACAGTGCTATTGGCAGTATCCTTTCTCCCTTTCTTCCTTTTAGTAACAGAATACCCTGAATTTTACCTGAGCACGTGGCTTACCAGCTAGAAACCACATTTCCCAGCTTCTTTTGCAGCTACGTGTATCCCTGTAACAAATTTTGCTAATGACATGCAAATGAAAGTGATATGTACAACCAGATAACCTTTTTATAAGGAAGCTATTTGCTTCTGCTCCTCATTATTTTCCTTTCCCACTGGCTGGAAAATGGCAACAACCAGAGTGATCACACAAGATGCAAAAATGAAGGCTAACATTAAAGATGGGAGAATGGGAGAACCAGTCTGCCAGCCTGGGTATGACCTCAGGTAGCACAGTTGCCTACAATGCTGATGCTGCAGTGCCCCTACCTGAGCCCCCACCCTGGCCCACCTCTGAAATGTTCCATGGGAGGGAAGTTAACATTGATGCAATTTAAGGTACTTATTATAAAGTCTCTTTGTTACCGTAGCTTAGCCTTTATCCTGACAAATACATCATTAAGCTCCAAAAGAAAGAATAAAAGGAGGGGGGGAAATCATGTAAAAAATATGTATTTTAAAAGGATCAAATGAAATTTTGAAGCTAAGTCCCAATGTTTCAAAAGTAAATGGACTAAATACACCAAGGAAAAGGCAGACTTTTATTTAGAATGCAAAAATTCTGACTCTACCACATTTAGAAGATAGACATCAAAATTATAAAGACAAAAAAGTTGAAGATAAAAGGATAGAAAAAGAAATACTAGGTAAGTACAATAGAAAGAAAGTTAATTTGCTGTATTGCTGTCCTATTAAATGGACTTCCAGGGAAAAAATGCATTATAAAGGATAAATGGGTTCAGTATATAATGCTGAACATTTACATTAATCTGGACTATCTAGAGACTTCAAATTTGCAAATATCTAAAAACACATCGTATATGTTATATATTATATATGAAAGAATTTTATGAAAATGGGCAAATATGTAATCATATTGGGAGGTTTTTTAACATACCTTTTTCAGTAATTAATAGATCATTCAGTGAGAATATAGTAAATTCAGCACATGTAGTAACCTGTATTTAGTTAAATAATCCAATTTTCCAATAAGTACAGAAGGGACACTTACAGAAATTGCCAATGTACTGGATAATAAAGAAAGTACCTTTAATTCTCAAAAAATTGATATCATAGAGACCACAATGTAGACAAAATAAGTTAGAATAAGGGTTATTTACTTATCTTTGTTCTACAAAGTAAATGCTTCAGAAGGTGGATAGAAACTTTCCAAATGGAGTTATGTGCAGGCTAACTACCCCTGAGATATTTACAGAATTCTGATATTTCAGTGTCGGCATATTTTCTTTTCAGGACCACATTGCACTGCAACTCAGTAACATACGTTAGTAACTCTTTATTCACACTCTCACAATTGAAAAAGTTAATGTTAATGCACAATGTTAATTCATTTTCATTAAGTTTTAAGTCAGAGAAAATGGTCTGAAATTCCTTCAACTCTACAATTTTAGAAACGTGGTGTAAGCTGTATTTTTAATTTCTGAAATTTAGGTCAAACTATTTCTTGCCAAAACAGTTTCCAAAAGATTCAGTTTCATCAGGCATGAGAATATCATCCAGTGCATTTGTACACCCTATGTATGAATGTCCCGGTAGAGACAGAGTCAGCATTGCCCTTGATGATACCAGTGATTTGAATTTTTTGCCAATAGCTCAAAAGTCTTCTTCAGCCTCAGGCCTGGACTAAGCCATCTCGCATGTTTGTAGAACGGCAAACTGGCATATTGTGCACCTAATTCATCTATGGTTCAAGCCAGTGGAATATATAGTTTTGGCGCTGTTTATTCATTCATGACATGTTTCATTTTAATTTTTTTAGTACAAAATATGTAATAAATGGACTTCAGTGCTATGGCCTTGCAAAAAAATGCTACCTTGGCTTATTAGTCCTCTTTTGCTGCCGTAACAAAGTATTATCTTGCAGTTCTATAGGTCAGATCTGAAATCAGACTTACTGAGCTAAAACAAGGTGTCAGCTGGCCTGCATTCCTTTCTGGAGGCCCTAGGACAGAATCTATTTCCTTGCCTTTTCTGGCTTCTTGGGGCCACCTGCATTCCTTGGCTCACTTCTGTCTTCAAAGCCGAGAACACCTGGTCTCTCTGACGCTTCTTCCATCATCTTATCTGTCTCTGACGACAGCAGAAAAGATTCTCCCTTTTAAGGACTCATGTGATTAGTTTGGGGCCATCTGGGTAATCCAGGATAATCTCCTTCTCAAGGTCCCTGCCCCTAATAACAACTACACGACCCCTCTCACCATGTAAATTAACTTATTCACATGTTTTGAGAATTAGGACGTGAACATCTATATGGGCCATTATTTTGCCTCCCACTCTTGGGTTTAAATGTCAAATAAATTCAGTGTTAACACTAACCAGTAGAGGATCCTTTCCATTATCGCTCTTACTTTCTGTGCTGATTTTGACCACTGTGTATTACTTAAGGTTTCAAGACCTTCCTCAGCATACAGAAGTAATATGTATTGTGCCTATCATTGGTACCATGTCCAAATATTCTACAGTCACATGAAATTTCTTACTAAGAGAAAAATAAATATGATCATAGCTAAGTTTATTGAGTGCTTACTCTGTGCCAAGCACTCTTCTAGGTTCTTTACATGTTTTGACTTATCTAATCTTCATAAAGAACCTTATGAGGTGGGAATCAGCATCATTACCATTTTATTGATGAATAAACTGAGGCACAGTTTATATTTAAGTTAAATGAGATTTGGGGTGTTACCAAAAGAAATGATACTAGATGGCCTTTGATATAGTAGTTTTTATAACATACAAACTCAGTGTATATGCTGTATATTTTATATTACATTCAACAACAACAACAAAAATGGATTTATTCACCTGTGGAGTTCAGAGGAAAAATAGAATGGAACCTACACATTTCCATTTCTTTGAATCTGAAAGAAACACCTCTGCTGGGTGAGTGTGCGTATGTGTGTGTGTGTGTGTGTGTGTGTGTGAGAAAGAGTTTAATTGACTCAGTATCAAAAGAGATTTCCTCCAGTTCTGTTTTTCATCTCGTTTCTGCCATTTTTGCTCTATGAAATCTGTTCAAGACATTAAATGTGTATTATTTTGTGCCGGGAGCCGTGGCTACATCATTTGATTGGCTGTTTGACAGGGTCCAGCCGATTAATGCCAAGGGGTGCAGGGTCGCCCCTTGGTGAAGAATAACCGGCCGGCCCCTCACACAGTTCTGAAACCTGTGCTGCTTCTAATTGCCCTTCATTCCTTTTCCTTTCTTAACCTCTAGTTTTCACTCCTTTGGGTGGCTGCTTGGGAGGCACTACCTCCCGGGAAAATTAGATATAATAAGAGAATGTGACCACCTGTAGGTAACTTTCAAGATATTTTTCAGTTAATTTATGGAGGAGCACACAGTCCCTTTTGAGACAAGCAGAAAGGAATCCTGCCCAGATAAGATGTCGAATTAGGTTTATGGCCTCCATCTGGTTAATGTTTCCTTCTCCCTCCAGTTCTTTATCTAAATATATATATGCATCGTCCTTCTAAGTTTGCTGGTTAATTGGATGATCAAGAAGTATCTATATATTATTCTTGACCTGCTTTCTGTTAAAATGTTATAGAGGTTTTCTCCTAAAAGCAATAAATAATAAATAATTGATGAGTAGAAGGGCCGAGGGGTGCAGGGATGCCCCTCTGTAAAGAATGGCCGGCCGACACCCCTGATATTTTCTGAATTATACGCATGCTTTCTATCAAGGTTATGTCTATACTTATTTCTGTTTTTTATTCTTGAAGATATATAGTTTAGCTTAGCTTTTCAGCCCTTTACTTTACTAACAAAATGATATTTTCTCCGGCAGTGTGCTTAAGGGACTGTTAGCTCTACAATCTAAAAGGCAAAGGAATGCTTTCACCCCATAAAGGGCGTGAAAATGTAAAGATGTTTAACTGCCCGCTGAGAATGCAGATAGCCCTGGGGATAAGATACCCTGGAGTCGCCTTTTGTTCCCATTAACCATCTACACTAATGGCGTAAATGATTGAGGGAGGCAGAGATGGCTCCACCAGGATGTAACCAGACGGACTGCTGTCCTGTCCGGAGGCCTGGACCTTCTCTCTTTGATTTAACTTTACCATGAATTACAACAGATGCCTAGGTACCTATCTCTTTTAGCTTAGAGACAACAAACACTAGTTAATGGCGGAGAAGATGACCATTAACCTTATGCGCTATAGAATAGAATGCTAATAAATATTCGCGTGCTCGTTTTTTACTTCCTTATCTCTCTGAGAATATTTGTAGAGCTATTTCTGTACTAATCCTGAAAAATATAAAAACGACACTTGTGCACAGTAAGTTGGACTTGCTAACAACAACCCAGGTCTCACGTCCCCTTTATTTTCCCCTCATTGCGCCGACGCCGTCCGTCCCTCAGGAACCTGGACTCAGCCGGGGCGGGACTGGGGCAATTTTGCCTTTGCCTTTAATATGCAGATATTAATTTGGAGTTAGTAACATGCAGGCCAGACTAAAGCCCAGCAATAAAAGACATTCTGTTAACAGAGCTGTGGGACAGCTCAAGGCCAGTCTAGAAATTCAGTATTTGATCTCTCTCCAGTAAGACTGAGTAAATAGAGAGCAATTGCCGAATTTCCTTGAACTCGGTTGACATAAAAATTTGGGTTGCAGAAAAATATTTTTGTTCCATTCCAATGTCAATTGTTATTCACAGGAGTCTCTGAATATTAGTCTACTGCATAGCTTCAGATTTGGGCTCTGCTTTGAAGAATCCATTTCTATCAAACTTTACCTTAAATTTTGACCAGCATATCAACTTCCCAACTTTTTTTCAAAGCTTCGTTTTCATGCAAATTAAAATCACTCTGTGTACCATTTTTCCTTTCAGATTATTTAAAAATCCAGTATTTGACAACACGATGTTGGTGAACCTGTGGGGAAGCAGACACTCTAATATACTTCTAGTTGGTGTGTAAAACGGTCCAACTTCTATGGAAGGAAATATGTAATATTTATAAAAATTACAAATTCATTTACCCTTTAACCCAGGAATCCCACTTGTGAGAATTCGTCTTAAGATACAGTTATTTATCATATGAAATGATGTATGTACAGTATTATTTACTGGAAGCCTTGTCTATAACAGCAAAATATTAGAAATGTCCTTCAATAGGAGATTAGTTAAATGAACTATGATGCTATCTCACAATTGAATAATATACAGCTGGAAAAAATAATAAAGTAGAAGAAGATCTTTGTGTACCAATGTACAGTAATTTCCAAGATACATTGTTAAGTGAAAAAAGCAAAGTATATAACAGTGAATTTGATGTATGATCTTTTGTGTAAGAAAGGGGATAAAATAAGAATATTTATATTCCTATTGCTTGAACTTGCATAGATAAACACTGGAAGGATAAATAAGAAAGAAAGGAATGGGAGCAGGGGAAACAAGATAGACACGGGCAGGGCGGGGAGCCAGACTCCTCGGTGTAGGGTTTGGGATAGTGTTTTAACTTTTGGGCAATGTAAATGCGTTACCTACTCAGAACAAAACAAAATAAGCAAAGTTTCAAAACAAAATGACTCCTCTTTCTATTGTTTACAGATTTTTCTAAGCATGTTATACTTTTTGGTAATCTTGTATATGAACTCAAGGCATTCAGAGAGCGGGGAGCAAGGAAGGAAAATGCAGCAAAGTCTCCTATAAGAGAAAACATGGAGCTGGCTTATGAGAGAAGGCTACATCCAGAAGATCAGAAAATGACAAAATGACGTAATTTTCTAGCTAGAAGGATCTAAATTAATCATTTTTATAGATTTAGAAAACTAAGGCCCAAAATGTTGAGAGACTTGCGACAGTCACTCAGCTAATTTGTGGAGAAATTAGGACTAGAATCCCAGGACCCCTGATTTGCAACCTCAATGTTTTTTTCTTTATATCTTGATACCCTCTATTGATTAATGATACCTGCTCTAATGAGGTAAAACAACATGTGTAAAGTGCTTTAAGCGTTTTAACATACACGAACTACTTTGATTATCACATTACATATATTATTGTGATAAGGTAGTGTTCCGCCACTGGCCCAGCAGGGCTAGGGCGGTGGGGTTTTGTGTGAGAGACCAAAGTAATGACCCAGAGAGTGCGAACTAGACATATAGGTTTACTGGGTCCTACTTACGGGAGTGTCCAGCAGCGGCCAGCTGAACGGAAGTGTGTACCCGCAACCGCCCCCCAAGAGAAGCTTGCTTAAGTAGGCAGAGGAACAAAGCCTACATGCTTGCCAAAGGGCTGTCCTTGGTACGGCCAGCGTTCCCAGGAACAGTAGCTCACGTGGAGGGGCTCTAAGTCCCCGTAAGACGCGCCGTTCTTCTCGTGAGAAAAGAGAGGATCCAGGCTGGCCAGGCCCAGATCATTACAAATCCCAGTAGCTGGGCTGCCTGCCAAGAAGGGAGCCAGAAGGACACATGGTTGCAATGGGCCTGGGGGCTTTTGCTGAGCAAGCAAGGCCCGGGCCCTATACTCCACCCGCCATGTGTCCTAATGGCCCTCACAATCTTATCGCGTCAGTCTTCCGCGGAGTCCCTTGAGCCAGACACATGGAGGAAAATTGTAACCAGGTACCACAACAGCAACAGAGAGCACAACATGAGAATAAAATTAATAATAGAAAGGCAATGACACCAAAGAAAACATGTCTCCAGGTGGAGCGGAAGGATTGTATCCAAGCGGATACCGGATCGGTGGACAGGTTGTCAATGGCCCGTATGTGAGCACGTAAGGAGGCCGTTGCAGAGGAAACAGTGTGAGCACAATCAGGGATATATACACAACATTCTACTTTGATTAGGGCACAGGTCCCCACTTGGGCTGCAGTAAGGCTGTCCAAGGCCATTCTATTTTGTAACACTACTTGTCTCATCTGGGAGGTTTCTTCATTTAACAGAGTTATTGCATGTCCGATATCACTGAGGGCTGTTGGCATATGTTGGGCTAAGGCAGACACTTGCCATTCTACATCCACGACTGCGGCCTGTGGAGGAAAGATGGTGAGGGGGTAAAACCATCCAGCAATACGTCGCACACGATGGCGTGCACGGACTGCCTCCCAATTAGAAGGCAGCTGTTGAAGGGAAGACAGGATGCTGCAGGGATGTAGGGGCGCCCCCATGTGCATCTGCCAGTCCAATTATAGGGCAGGTAGAGCCAGCCATGGGCTCCACAAGCCCACAGCCGCCCCCAAGGAGAGGCATAGGCCCCTTTCATGGTGTTGTTTTGTTTGCCCAGCCTCATATCAGCAGTAATGATAATTGTTTGGTTACACATTGCTTTAGGTATCCACCCCATATTTTTTGCAATACTTTCATTTGATGGTGCAGAGTTATGACATTCAATGCACCAGGGAAGGAAACCCTTCAATTCTATTTGTACAGCAGTCAACCATCCTACGCCATCAAAAACAGAGTACCCCACCCTCGGAGTTACATTAGCCTGCTCACACACAAGCTGAAAGATATACTTTCGCGTGGCAGCATAAGAGGGTGAGGACAGGCTCCTTGACGGGAGGGGGCTAGGAATGGGAAAGTGGGAGGCACTCTTCTGCTCTGGCAGGGCTCTCTAGTCAGAGGCGCTGGCAGCTTGGAGACACCATGGTAACACTGTGGTTGAAGAGAGAGGCCACTGGCTGCACACCCAGCAGTTCGAGCAATTTTGTATGTCAGCAATGGTGTGTGTCCAGGCAGCGAAAAGGTTGACAGACGTTGTCCTAAGGACGAAAAGTAAGATGTTTAGAGGGGACCAGAAAAGGGAGGTCATGACCGTCCAGCAAGAGGCATGCAGTTGCAGTGCCTTCAGTCAGTATGGTACCAGCTTGTGGTTTCAATCCAGGCTGGCAATACCATACTGCTTGTCCAGTTGGTGTGGGCACCCAAAGGGCAGTGGTGTAGGATAAGGGAGGAACAGCAACACACCAGAGGGAAAGGATAAATGTACCTTGAGGAATTAGAGTCCCTGGATTAGCAAGTTTGGAGGTTTGGGGTGGCTTCCCGACTATAAAAGGCATCACTGTGACAGCCTACTCCAAGCCTGTTCCCCAAGGAGCTAAGAGACCACACCAGTGGGGCCCTACCTACCAATCCCAGGGCCAAGTGACCAGGTGGGTTCCTGTAGGGAGTGCTTGTTGCAGAGGCAAAAGCAAATTGTTCTGAGTGCCCAGCTGTGGTTGCAATTTCTCTCCTTGATTAGCTCTTGCCTGTAGACATACTGTCATATCAGCTCCTTGTATCAACCTCCGATATGCACTGAGTCAAGTGCGTCTCTCATGTTCATTTAGTTGGCATATTGCTGTTGTCAGGCATCTCGTCCAGTGGGCCGGAATCCTGTCGTCTGTCCTTAGTTGTTGTTTCAGCAGGCTGTTCATTCATTCCACCAGTCCTGCAGCCGTGGGGTTGTATGGCAGGTGAAAATGCCAATATATGTCCATTTGATCATCCCATGTCTGTACCTAGTGGCCAGTAAAATGTGTACCTTCATCACTGTCAATGTCTGTGGGAACACAGGATGCAGCACAGAGGTGTTCCAGGCCTCTTATGGTGGTCCTCTTGCTGGGGTACACCTGCAGCAGTCCTGTATATGTGTCCACATAAGTAAGAGCATATTGACAGCCACCAGAGAGAGGCAAGGGGCCGATGTAGTCCACTTGCCAGAGTTGAGCAGGCTGGTTGCCTCTGGCTATTTGGCCTGTGTCCCAGGAAATGGCCCAGATGTTTCTTTGTCCTTTGTTTCCAGTCTTCTTGTGTAGCCATTCCGCCACTCTCTCAGCTGGTGCTTCTTCCAGGAGGCAAATTTGAGCTAACTCTTCTTCCTGTTGGTTTCTTGTTGGCATTATTGCCTGATGTGTAGATACATGGTACACTGTTATCGTTATTCCTAGACCTGTTGCCAGATATCATCCCAGAGCTCTGCCCCCCACAACGGGTGACCATTAATTGTCCGCTTTTGTCGTGCCCATTGGGCCATCCACAGGGTGAACCCTTTATAGACTGCCCAACTGTCCATACATAGGCATATTGGATCGGGCTCACGAGTCAACACCATCCAGGCAGCCTGCAATTTGGCCAATTGACTACTGTACCCAGAGCCAGAGTCAAACCACATGCTATTGGTTGAAGGCTGGATGACCACTCCTGTCCACTGGGGGTGGGGGGGGCATTCCCCTTGCAGAGCCATCCATATACCAGGCCTCCAGTGGGATTGGTCCTTCTCCTTCCCGTACATTTGGCAGCATTTCAGGCATGGGCACCTCATCTAACAGGGTTGGTTCCTCTGTGGTGTATGTTACTGGTCCTAGTATGGCATGCAATTCTGCACTTAGGGGCCTACTGGTGAAGGTCCCTCGTTGTTGTAAATCTATATGCCATTTGGCTAGTGTCTGTGTTTGGGTTGTTCCAGTGGGGCTTTTGGAAAGCATCCCGCAGGAACCCTGCAATGGGCAAATAAATGTGGACCATGACTGGCAGGGAGCGGGTTATGGGCTCCACCTGCTGAAGGGCCAGGTAAGCAGCACAAAATTACTGTTCCAGGGCACTGTACTGGTTTTTAGCTCCTTTCCACAATTGGGACCAGAAGCCAAGGGGCACTTGTTTATTGTCTTGCATCTGCCAGAGACCCCATCCGAACCTCTCTGGGTAACTGGAAACATCCAATTCACATGGTTGTCCTTGTGTTAAAACACCCAAGGACTGGATTTGTTTCACTGTTATTCTGGCTTGGGTGAAGGCCTCCTGCTTGGTGGTCCCCCAGTCCCAGATAATACTCCTTGGCACCAACTTTTAAGGAGGTCAGGCAGCCTGTATCTTGTTTGTAACAGTAGCAGGAACCACTTTTGTCTTCCCCAACCAGATAATACCCAAATATTTGACAGACAACCCAGACCCTTACACTTTGTCGTCGTTTACCACCCACCATCTTTGGCATAGGTGGGCGATGAGGAAGCGGGAGGCTTCTTGAAGGTCTGGAAAAGACTCAGAAGTTAACATGACATCATCAATATAATGAAACAAAGTAACTTCAGGGGGTTTTGTCCATCGATGGTGTGTTATAGCAACATTGCCATAGGGTGGTGTGGGAAGTGATGGAAGTAATTTTGCTCATTTCCACCCCGGACAGCAAAATGCTTTCTGCTCCTGTAGACCAATACATTATTTCCATGTGTGGTTTTTAGTCCCCCAATACTGGAGTCACCCGCACGACACTGCAGGGATGGGTCAAGGTCCTTTGGCCCTCCCCCTAGCTGAGGGGGCTAGGGTGTTCCCTGGCTGTCACGGGGGGTGCTGTTAAAGCCACCAGAACAGTGTTTGGTTGTTTATCACTTTTTTTTCCCCCAAAGGGGTGCTTGTTGCTTAGCCGGGCTACGGCGGTCAGTCGCTGCACCGACTACTCTCTCTGCGCCTTGCTTGGCCTCAGTCCTGCTGCGCTGGAGAGAAGGGAGGGGTGGGGAGTCGCTGCTGCCTGCCATTTGTGCTGGTGCAGGGTAGCTGGGCCAGGCATTCGCCGCGTTCTCCCTGCCCCGCAGGCACTTTCTGCCCTGGCTGGACGCACTCCTGGCCTGCCCTTGCTCCTGAGCAGGCACAGCAGCCAGCAGCTGTTTCTGTGACTGCCTTACTTTTGATATTGAAACATTTCTTTTAATCTCAGCCAACTCGACCATACACAAAACTTCAGATTTTACTTTCACAAGCCTTCTGTCACTTACTTTTTACATTTAGAATTTGTCCCATGTCTTCTTTCTTTTTTTTTTTCTTAGTACTTTAGGACAAATTTATCATTTTTAACAAAACAAAGAAAAACATCTCTATTGAAAACATACATTTTACTTTCCTTGTATGGAGACTATCTAGAAATAGGTGTTTTCTCAGAAAATTCCTCAGCATGTACAAAACATGTTTATCACAAAACCCAAGTATCGTTTAGTTTCTTTGAGATAAGTAACCAAAGGCAGACAAATCTGGGCTTAGTAATCAATTTCTAATATTTTATCTTGTTTGGAAAATGTCCTGGATATTCAATGAATTTTTATCATTTAACTTAACATAGCAAAACTCTAAAGTTTCAAGTTACCAAAAAGATTTGGAAGCTGTTTTTCAAGCGTTTATGCCATAAAACATAACTATTGTTAAAAATTCCTCCCCCCCAAGTTTTTATCCTTTTCACATATATTTCATATATTTAGTTTACTTGTTCCCCAGTTCCACCAGCTCTGCGGCAGGACCACCCCTCCTGGTGGAATGCACATGCGGAACAGGCGGCGGGAGGCAGTGGGATCTGCCCCTGCCAGTTGGGCTGCTCAGACCTCCGTCCTCTCCTCAGACTCCAGAGGGCCTGTGGACAGAGCCCTGGTAGTGCTCACTCGAACCAGCGTGCTTCCCTTTCTAACACTGCTTTCTCTTGTAGCTGCCTCACCTTCGCTCTAGCTTCCACTTCAGCTTCCGTTGCTAAGCGAACAGCAGCAAGGAGGGGACATCCTACCGCAGCAGCCACCGCCTGGGCTTCTACTTTTTGTTTTCCCACATCAACCGTGCCCAGGACTTCCCCTAGGCCCTTTGGCGTTTTCGGGGCGTCCCCGTACTCATGCAGTGGGCCCCATCCATAAAGGATGGTAGTGACTGGCCCCGACAAGGAGGACACCAGCTAACCCGGGATTACCCCCGCGGAGCTCCCTTTCCCATCTCCCATAGTCTAGGGAAGCTCACGGGGTCGGGGGGGGGGGGGGGGGGGGGGGGGGGGGGGGGTGGGACGCGGTTTCTCGGCTGGCTCACCAGGTGTTCCACCACAGACCCAGCTGGACTAGGGCGGCTGGGGATCATGCAGCCAGACAGAAGAAACGACTCAGAGACTGAGAAGGAGACATATAGGTTTATTGGGCCCTGCTTGCAGGAGCGTGGCCAGTGGCAGCCGGCTGGACTGAAGTGTGCATCCACAACAGCCCCCCAAGAGAAGCTTGCTTAAGTAGGCAGAGGAACAAAGGCTGCATGATTGCCAAAGGGCTGTCCTTGATACAACCAGCGTTCCCAGGAACAGTAGCTCACATGGAGGGGCTGTGTCCCTGTAAGACGGGATGTTCTCCTGGTGGAATAAGAGAGGATCCGGGTTGGCCAGGCCCAGAGCATTGCAAATCCCAGCAGCTGGGCTGCCTGCCCAGAAGGGAACCAGGAGGGCGCATGGTTGTAATTAGGATGGGGGCTTTTGCTGAGCAAGCAGGCCCAGGCCCTGCAGGTAGCATAGTGTAATAGTTAAGATCAAGGGCTCTGGAGTCAGACTTTGAATCCCTGCCCTGTCACTTATTTGTATGATCTTGGACAAGTTACTTACCTTTTCTAGCCTCAGTTTCCTCATCTGTACATTGGGAATATAACAGTACCCAGCTCAAAGTGTTGATGTGAAGAGTAAAGGAGGTAGGGCACATAAAGGACTTAGCCTGGCAGCTAATATGTGCTCCCTGAATGTTGCTATTATGACTGCTTTTATTTTACAGATGAAGAACTGCGGTTCAAGGGAATGCTTGAGTGTCTTGCCTGAGGACACACAGTTTACCAGCGGCAGGTCAAGCGCTCAGTCTAGGTTTGCTCTCTTTAAAGTCTCATACTCATTCCCTCCCTGTAGAATCCATAGATTCAATGCACATGGTTTTCCTCTAACTCATTATGGTAGTTTTTCCGCTTTGGCTTGCAACTCAGTCAATATGAGCCTTTTTACAGAAAGGCAAAGATAATAGCCGGATGTGTTTGGATAGAAGGAAGGAAAAGAATCTCTTGTATGCAATCAGATTTTACTTTGCTGTCATCACAGGATCTAACAGATTATAAATAAATATTAATTATTTTATGTATACTAACATTATATTCCTTGACATCTAGTTGGTGGTTAGAAAAGGATTTCTTGACATAAAGAAACCAACTTCATCCAGATAAAGTTAAATATATATAATATATGTAAATATAATTACATATAAATTATTAATATGTAAACGATACAATTTTATATTATATAACTACTATATATAATATATAATTTTTATATTATGTATAATTATATAACATACATATATAAATGGTATATAATATATTATTTATCTATAATTATATAATATATATTATATATAAATGTTTCATGTTTACAAATCATCTTAAAATGCTTGTGTAGCAATTCAATAAAATATCTTTGTATTATAAAAATGTGAACTGAGGTAAAGGAGGTACTGTCATTTTGATTAACCCGGGTTTAATAGCTTTTCCTTCTGGGCTTTGCAAACCCTTCTCAGTAAACACATTGCAAAGTGTTCATTGAGAAGCCTGGCCTCCATGTGTTTATTGTGTTGTGCAAACATGAAAAATCAACCTGCTTACTGTGCATGTGTAAATAACCTGGTCATCAAGCCATCTTCAGCCAATAGTTACATTCAACGCAACTTTGCACAGTAGACTTAGGGTGTGGCTTGTAAGTATGATCTGTAAAATAACTGGGATGAACTCCCACGTGTACCTGTGCAAATAGATTTGTTAACTGAAACGAACTTTACAAAAAGATGATATCTGTAAATAAATTGATTTATAAGCTAAATTTTTTTTCATCGAGATATAATTGATATACGTTATATCAGTTTCAGGCGTACAACATAATGATTCTATATTTGTCTATATTGTGAGATGATCATCACAATAGGTCTAGTTAACATCCATCACCACACAGTTACAAATCTTTCATATGCCTGTGTATGTACTTGACTCATACGCACATACACAAATATATATTTTTATATAATTTATAAAAAACTCTAATATCCCATCAACAGGTAAATAATAACCAAATTATGTATGTCTTTACGATAGGATACAAGTCAGCGATAAAAAAAGGAAAGATCTTCTAATAAACACAATAACAGGGGTGAATCTCAAGAGAAAGAAGCCAGACACAAAAGACAGCATATTATATGATTTCATGATATAAAGTCTAGAACTGGCAAAATCACTAATAATAGAGATCTCATCATTGGTTGCCTGGGGTTGGGGATAGGGGAGCACTGACAGCAAGAAGTGTGAAGGAACATTCTGGGGATGGAAATGTTCTCTGTATTGATTATAGTGGTGGTTACTAGAGTGGGCACATTTGTCAAAACTCATAGAAGAGTACATTTACAATGTGAGTATTTAATTGTATGTAAATTGCGCCTCCATGAAAACACATCCCCTCCAGCAACTGTTCTACTTTTCCGTTCCCCTTTACAGAAAAACTCCTCAAAATGTCTTCCATTTCTTTCCTCCCATTCTCTCTGTAAACCATGAAGGTTGGAATTCCACTTCATCACTTCACAGAAATTGCCAGGATTGAGGTCATCAATGCCTTCCACATCTCTAAATGCCATGGTCAATTTTCCGCCCTCCTCTTTGTTGATCCATTGGCAGCATTTGTCCTATGGGTTAACTCTTTCCTTCTACCAATGCTTCCTTCCCTTGTCTTCAAGGACACATTTCTTGGTTCTGCTCCTTCTCAGTCTCCTTTGCTGGTTGCTCCTCGCATCCCCAACCCTAAATGTTAGAGTGCCTCAGGGATCATCAGTCCTCAAACCTTCTGTTTTCCCTCTTTCTGCTGGGGGATCTCATCCAGACTCCAGGCTTTAAAATATCTATACATCCAAATGCTGTGGAAACATACATTTATGTATCCACCTCAGGCCTCTAGCCTGAATTCCAAGTCTGATTTTCCAGCTACCTACTCAACATCTCTACTTGCATGTCTAAGGGGCCCTTTGAATGAACCGATGCTAAGGGGAATTACTGTTTCTGAATCATCCCTCATGAAAAAACTTCCTCTTCCCACAGTCATCTCTGTGTCAACTAATGACAACGCCATCTTCTGGTTTTCTCAGGCTAAAAACCTTGCAGTTATCCTTGAGGCCTTGCTTTATCGCACATCCCACATCCAATCAACTCATCAGCAATTCCTGTCTGTTCTATCCTTAGGCTATATTAAAATTAGACCACTTCTTACCCTCCACCTGCTGCCAGTCTGGTAATAAACCACGATCGTTTCTTGCCTGGATTATTGCAATAGATCCCTATTGTATCCCTCTGCTTCTGCATTTGCTCCCTCTATAGTTTCCTCTCAATGCAAATTTTATAAAAAATTTAAGTCAGAGTGTGTCATTCCGCTGCCTAAAACACTTGACTGGCTTCCCATCTCACTCAGGGCAGAAGTAAACTCCTTACAATGGCTTACAAGACCCTACGTGATGCGCTCCCTTCTACCTCTTTCATCTTATTTCCTACCTCTCATCTGTTCCTTTCCAGCCACACAGGCCTTCTGCCTCAGGGCTTTTGCACTTGCTGTTCCTTCTTCCTGAAATGCTTTCCCCCCAGATAGCTACATGTCTCACTCCCTCACTTTCTTTAGGTTTCTTTTCAAATGTCACTTTTTTAGTGAGGCCTCTACAAATCATAAAACAGCAGTTGACCACCCACCCCCATCTCCTTTTCCTTGCTTTACTGTTCTCTACAGCACTTATCCACCATCTCCCCTACTTTATATTTACTTATTTATTTGTTGTCTGTCTCTATATAAACCCTTCCCCCATCTTCTAGAATATACTCTTCAGGAGAGTAGCAACTTTAATATACTCCCAACAAGAGTATATTAAATGCTCTTATTTAAATAAATCTATCTTTTGCTATAGTAGGCATTCAATAAATATTAGTTGAAAGAATTAATAAACTGAAGATTCTCATCCCTGGACTTGAGAGTAGAAGTAAAGTGAAATAATCAGAAATGCAATTCCAAGTGTTAGAAATATGTAGATAATCTGGTGGGCCAGATTTCCCTGAGGTAAGTAGGGTGAAAGGACCGGAAAGCCACATAAGTGATGTGTTCACTTAGAGCCCAAGACCCAGATCAGCCCCTGTGATTCTAATAGATGTAACAATTATCAGTGGAAGGTCTTCCAGAAAGGCAGCTTTTGCATATTGAAAGCAATAGTTAAAGATCAGTGAAAATGAATGGAAGGTTCCAGCTTCCATAAGCCCCTACTAACCAAAGTAATTAATTACTATTAAGGGACACTGGAACTTTCCTCCAAGAAAGATCATACCACGAGGCACGATCAAAAACCATTTAAACTCCTTCTGTCCAGGAATAAAGCTGACAGAGTCAAAATTAAATATAATGTCAAGGAGGATGTATCCGATTTTCAGCTAATTCGAAGATTGCAAACAAAGCCATAATGGAGAAATTTAGGCAGCACTGGCCATTTTTGTCCAACAGATGGAGCCAGAGTAGAGAGTAAACAGTCTGGCAGATTGTGAAATCACACAAAGAGGGACTCAAACTGGCAATCCACTGTGGATTCCAGCCCCTAAGAGACCGTTAGGCAGCCAGCCAGGGCGCTCTCCAGAAGGTTAAGGTCGGGGAGGAGAAGGAGAATGAAATGAATTCATAAACTGCATAGCAGGGCAAAGCAATGTGAAAGGGAAAGAAAATAAATCTGATTATAATCTGGATGCCAGGGGTTTGTTTTTGCAAATGTGCAAAATTTAGAACTTTAGGAACTAAGGTGAGATGGAGGTGGCTTTATGACACTCTTTGGATTAGAAGTAAAAGATTAATAATTACATTAAAATTATAAAGTTAGTCATTGATTAAAATTAAAGCCATAAGGCTGTGGTTTTATGGTGAACACATGTATATACGAGAGAGAGAAAGAAAAAACAGGATAAAAAAAGAAGACTTGCAATTCCCCAAGTTACTGTGACTGATTAATAATCAGAGATATACATACATAAAGTTTCTGCAAAATTTGATCACTGCGCTGGTAATAACATTTATTGAATTATATACATTGGATTATAGTTCTTGGATGTGTTTCGTGCTCTACCACTTTTAAAATGCTGTCCATACATCATCATCAGAGCAGACCTCAGAGACAGAAATTGACAATTAGCGCAAGATTAATGGGGCAACTAGTAACAAATGACCCTGTCTTATGTACCTCCGCCCTTTCATCGTAAGCTCCTGTTGGCTACCAAGAGTGACCTGCCTCCTTGACTCTTTGAACAGGTTTTGTGTGTTTAACTGAATAAGGACACACTTCTGGAGAGAAAACAGCTATGGAAAGTCACAGGCACAGTCCGAGCCTATTCTCAGCAGCCAGGGCTATAGAAGGACACATGCCATAAGAAGACAAGGAGGAACCTTAGCCTGCTGGCCTCTGACAGCAGATAGAGCCCAAATTCTTTCTAAGCCAGTGATCCAGTTTCCTCTGCCTTAAACTGCTCTTGGCCCCACTGGCTCCTCACCCTTCAGCCTGTGGTGAAGCCTTCCATGACCTCCCAGCTAACACAGGTCCTCCCTGCTGTTCTCAGTCACACATCCGGTTTATTTCACTCGTGGGCTAATCAGCATCTGTAACTATTGTACTGATTGTTTCCATACTTATTATCTGCTTTTTCCAATAAAACATGAGCTTCATAAGGACAGGGGCTTATCTGTCCCGTTCCCCACAGCATCCTCACACCCAACAGACAGTCCAGCACACAGTAAACACTCAATAAATAGTTGTTGAATGAATTAATTGATATTCTGGGTTGTTTGAAGTACCAGGCACTATACTAAGGTTTTATATATTTTCTCCTTTATCTCTCATAAGATCAACATTTACTATGGAAAAGCCAAAGCTTAAGGAGGTTACATAATTTGTCCAAAGTCACATAGCAAAACTGAGAATTAAAATCAGGTCTTTCTGATTCTAAAATCTTTGCTCTCACCTTAGCAACATTGATAAACTAATAAACATTTTGTAAACCAAGCAATAGTGCACTATGCTAAGGTTTTCACAAGAAAGTCAAGGAAAAAAGTAGGAGATGCAGGAAAACTAGCTATGGCCTTCACTTTGTGACTGCTCTGATGTTTGCTCATGTGCCAGCATTCCATATGGTTCGAAATTAAATGTGCTTTCAAACACTGGGTTCAAATTTCAGAGGAGAAGAGGCCTGACCTTTCCTTAAGAGCCACTACCTCTTCTCTTCACACCTCCCTCTTCTTTTCTTCTTTCTTTGTTCACAGCTTGTGCTTCCTTTCAACGCGCTATCTCCTTTCCTTGCTCTTTGGGCACACGTGACACAAAGATAAAAAATTAGACCAAGTTATGGTACTATTACAAGAGGAAAGAGCTGGTGTGGGACAAGTATAAGATAGTCAAACTTAGACAAGGAGGGATACTTAGGAGGTAGGAGACGTAGCAAAATAAAATACACAAAAACCTAGATCACCCATAAAGAGAGATCTGCCATCCCAGAGGTATATGTGTCTGTGAGAGTGGGAAATAGGGCGTTCAGGAGAGGAGGAGAATAAAACCAAACGAGAAAGACCTGGATATAAAAGAGAGAGTGTTGTGAAACTGCGAGTAGCTTGTTATATTAGTACTTGGACAAAAATGTGATTTGAATTCTGTCATTCTTTTAATAATGTGAATGTCACAATTAAGACCAAAACTAACAAGCAAATAAAAATAAAAGACCCAGCTTGAAATCTCAAGTCTTCAGAAATACTATTCTTGTATTTTCATCTCCCAGCGCTGTTGCAAAAAGTGACTCATACATACAAAGACCAGAAAGGAACTAAATTACAGTGCTTTAAAATGAAACAATTACTGCAATATACTCTCAGTTTTCCTTAAATAAGTGAAAAGAAGGCTGAGAGAAAAATCCTTACTGGTAGCCTGCACAGAAACCCCCATGCAGTCAATTGGCTATTTGCCTCAGGGTGTGCCAGGAACAGGGGGAAGACTTGAACATTTTGCACTTGTTCAGGTTCAAGTTGAGAAGCAGCCAAGCCTGTGGTCCCTGGGAGGTCTGACTGGGGACCCAGCATGCTTTGTCTTCTTACCACCCAGTACATGCATTGCACTGACAGCCTCCTGGCCTCAAAGTGTGTTGCTCCTTGCAGGGCTGGGAGGCCAGAAGGAATGTAAGGGTATCATTCGCTACCCCATACAGTTCTCCCACTGTTGTTTGTATGGAAGAGTAATGCTAATGCTTATAATATTCCATCCTGCTGCCTGGGCCTGGGGTGTTCTCATGAGATGAGGAGTGATACTGGAGAAGGAGCTTTCTGTTCTCCATGCACAGGTGAGCATGTCCCCTTACTCTCCAGAATCCAAAGTGAGCAAAGGCAATTCTCTAAAATCGTATCTATTTATTTTTTTTCTTTTTCTTTTCTTTTTTTTTTTTTGAGGAAGATTAGCCCTGAGCTAACTACTGCCAATCCTCCTCTTTTTGCTGAGGAAGACTGGCCCTGAGCTAACATCCGTGCCCATCTTCCTCTATTTCATACATGGGACGCCTACCACAGCATGGCTTTTGCCAAGTGGTGCCATGTCCACACCTAGGATAACATGTGAACTTAACCGCTGTGCCACTGGGCTGGTCCCCTATTTATTTTTTTACTTTCTTTTTTCATATTTTTGTACCTCTTACAGGAAAATAAGTGTGTTTTATTTTTTTTCTTTTAAGAGCTAGTCATCTTTATTTCCTCTCAATGGGGAAAGGTAAGTATTTAATGACTGGTGTTTGAGATAATAGGGAAACTCCATTCTGAAAAAAATTCTAACTGGATCAAAGATTTAAATATATAAAAGGAAGTCTAAAGGCACTAGAAATAGACATGGAAAGGACCACCATTAAATATGGTGAATTGACCATACGTTTTATCTTCTCTGTTATCTTAAATAATGGCTCCCAAAGATACGTCCACATCTGAATCTCCAGAACCTATGAATGTTACCTTATGTAACAAAGACTTTGTAGATGTGATTAAGTCAAGGTTTTTTAAGTAGGGAGATTATCCTGGATTACATGAGTGGCCCCTAAATGCAACAACAAGTATCTTTATGGGGGAGAGAGATAAGGGAGATGTGACACAGACAGAAGAGAAGGCAATGTGATCACAGAGGCAGAGATTGGAGTGATGTGACCACAAGCCAAGGAATGCTGGCAGCTTCAGAAGCTGGAAGAGGCAAAAAACAGATTCTCCCTTAGAGCTTACAGAAAGAATGTGGCCCTGACAACACCTCAATTTCAACCCAGTGAAACTGATTTCAGACTTCTGGCCTCCAGAAATGTGAGAGAATATACTTCTGTAGTTTTGAGCTGCTAATTTTGTGGTAATTTGTCATAGCAGCCAGAGGAAACTAACACTCTCAAACTTCACTAGATCCACCCAAACTTCACTAAAATAACAGTTAAGGGCGAGAAAATGATATAATTCATAAAGATAAAGAGAACAGCAGAAAAGGATTTCTGTAAATTTTTGGAAATGACAGAAAATGAATGAACTAGAGGTGACTTACTTATCAGAGTAGAGAAAATTGCAACCTGACAGCAGGGAGAAAGGGATGGGAACAAGACATGAGTTACTTCTCCCAGAAAGGTCACGCTCAGGGTCACCAAGCACCAAGCAGAGGCAGGAGTGAGGAGTGGGGCTGAAACTGGAGATAGAGTGGAAGCAGAACATGGACCTTGGGTCCCTCACCCCACCCCTTTTGCTGATGCTGGTCAGCCAAGAGCTGGATGCATCCCTATTTCTCACCCTGCCCACTCAGTCCATTCCCCCGATCCCACTACCACATGAGTGACACATCAGTTCTACACACATTCCTTCCATTGAAGGGAACTACTCACAAGGTTCTCCCTAGATGCAAGGGGACTGGGAGATGCCATGCAGGGCTGGGTACTGGCTTGGCTTCCCCACAACCACTCTGCACCACGGAAGGGAGACATGCTCTTTGATGGCCCAAAAGCAGTGTCTGACACACTCTGTAAGTCACACCACCCTAAAATTTCAGAATACTGAGAATAAAGAGAAGATTCTAAAAACTTCCAGAATGAAAAACCAGGCCACATAATGTGCTAAGGATCAGCATTTTGACAGTCATCAGACTCTTCAACAGCAATACAGGATTCTAGAAAACAGTAAAGAAATGCCCTCAAAATTCTGAGATAAGATATCTTGTAACTGAAAATTTTATATCCAGCCAAACTCCCAACAGGTATAGGGAAAAAATAAAAGATAGTTTCAGATATGCAAAGTCTCAAATAATTTGCCTACCACACATCATTTAGGAGGAAGCTACCAAAAGGTGCAATTCAGCACAACATGGGTAAACAAGAAAGGGATCCAGAAAAAAACAGAAGATGCACCCAGGAAAGTAGCCAAGAGGAAGTCCTAGGATGCCAGACGTCTATCACACCTGGCAAACAGTCATCCCCAAAACAGAGGCCTGTGCAGGTGTGAAAGGGAGACATCTAAAGAGAACAATGGAGCTGAGAGATTATTCAATGTATCTGAAAATTTGGGGGGAAATTATTATTAAAAGTTTTCCAGGGGGCCGGCCATATGGTGTAGCAGTTAATTTCACAGGCTCTGGTTCAGTGACCCAGGTTTACTGGTTCGCATCCCGGGCATGGACCCAGCATTGCTTATCAAGCCATGCTGTGGTGGGGTCCCACATACGAAAAATAGAGGAAGATTGGCACAGATGTTACCTCTGCAACAATCTTCCTCAAGCAAAATGAGAAAGATTGGTAACAGATGTTAGCTCAGGATCAATCTCCCTCACATACACACAGAAAAATTTGCCAAATCTGTTGGATCGTTTGGAAAAAAAAAAATAGTGATGGTATGTAGAAAACTAAGCCATTTGGCCAGGGGTGAGGAGAATTAGCAATTATTAATGCCAGGAAAAACAGCGTATACAAGAATAAAATATGATTATACTATTTGGTTCAGTGGTGAATAATATTTGATAGTCCTAATTATCTAAATACTGACTTTTGACTTAACTAGACATTTTGGTATAACTATGTTGGGAAAGCAGGAGAGGGAAGTGGGGAGGGTTAGAGCTGGGTAAGAAAGCAAAAGCCTCAAAACTTTCTTTTCTAGGATTGTAGTCTCTATATATTTTTGAGATGTGTACAAGATATGTACAAAGAAGGTCACCACATCATTGAACAAGAAAGAGCAAAAACAGAGACAACTAAAATATCTGTCCTTTCAGGCTGATTAAACAGACCACGGTTAAATGGAGTATAGTGCGAGCATTTAAAAAAGCCAGTATATGCTGAGATGAACTGTCTCCAGACAGTGAAAACAAAACAAAGCGTACAAACAAAGTGGAGAATAGTGGGTCCAATATACTACTACTTTGGGGGAAAAATAAATATACATATCAATATATGCACATGTGAAAACACTGACTCTTGTGCACATATAGACAATCTCTGGAAAGACATTGATTAAAATATTGATTATCAATCAATAGTGATTGATTCTATGGAAGGGAACTGTGATCAGGTAGGCAAGGAGAGGTAAGAGACTTATTTTTACTATATGCCATTTTGTTATTTAAAATGTGATGCTAGTAAGTGTATTATCTATTCAAATGAATAATTTTTTAAAGCGAGGAAAAAACCCAGCCTGGCAAAAGGAAGAAAAATTTTAAAAACAAAACAAAACAGAATCAGTTGCCTTAATGTCTCAGCTGAACGCATCAAATATCATCTTAAAATGTCATTTCAGTTGTTTTTAGCATTTTTCCTTTAGGTGGCAGCACCTGCATTTTTCTTTTGTACCATTCATCTGCCTAGTCTTGAGGATCAGTTCAACAACAGTGTTTGTATGTCTTATTTTTCCTTTCCATGGGAAAAAATTTCTTAAAATGTATATAATTATAAAACGCGTGGCCTGAAAATGTTCCTGCGTGTTGTTACGCAAAAAAAAAAAAAAAAAAGCAGGTTATAAACTTGAGTATAAACTTGAGAGTATGTAAGAGAACATAAAACACACTAGGAAGATAGTCACCAAAATGTTAACAATGATTATCTCTAGTAGTAGGACAATTAACAGGTTAGTTTGTTTTTTCTCTTTGTGCCTTTCCAAATGTTTTACAACAGATATGGTATTTTTAAAAACCTAGTTTATCCTCCAAGTCTGGTCCTTGCCATCAGAGCCTTCTCAAGCCCTGGATAACTGAAGATGGTAGAGGTTTAGGTATTATCTGGCACCCAAACATTTCCAATATCACCAAGCCTTTTAATTTGTTAACTGTGGAATGAAAACAATGACAGAAACTCTAGGCACATAATAGGACTACTGAAGGAGACATCGAGGGGTAAAGGACCTTTTTAATATTCCTCAAATCCCTAAGCAGATTTACTGTGAGGTTAATGAAGCTTATGCTTCAGGGCCCTGCCTCATTTGTACCAATCCCTTTCATTGTATCTCACTTTTTTTTTTTGAGGAAGATTAGCCTTGAGCTAGCATCTGCCGCCAATCCTCCTCTTTTTGCCGAGGAAGACTGACCATGAGCTAACATCCATGCCCATCTTCCTCCACTTTATATGTGGGACACCTACCACAGCATGGCTTGTCAAGTAGTGCCATGTCTGCACCCGGGATCCAAACTGACAAACCCCGGGCCACCCAAGCAGAACACGTTCACTTAACCACTGTGCCACTGGGCCGGCCCCTGTATCTCACTTTGAATTCATAACTTTGTATTCTTTTCCCTACAGTGCCCGTAAATTGTCCACTTACAGAACCTACCAAACCGAGATCCACCATTGCCAAGCACACCACAATACTCTTTGACAACTTCTGTCATATCCTTGTGTGAGACAGTCTAGTTCTAATCTCGGATTGAGGGGGCGTAGAGGGGGATGCCCATAGGCTCCCCTCTAAACTGGGAGGCCAAGCCTCACACACACTTGCACCCCTGTTGCCTAGCACATCTGGCACATTTTAGATGTTCAGAAACCATCCGTAGCACTGTTGAATGGAAGTGAATTTTCATGGAGAGTAAAAGCCTTCCTAACCAATTCCTCATTCTTGGGGTAGTTGAGGGGCTGTCGTTGTAGAGCTATTTCTGGCGGATAGCAGAAAGGGGGTTCCTATATGAAATAATAAACAGGGCCACAGGAATGACTCCTCAGCCCCAGAGGAGCCCTTGGGACTGGTGAGTGGATCCCACCAGTTGAGTCATGATGGTGGAGCAGCACAGGGTGGCCCCCTGCCAGGCAGAGGAAAAGGACTCCATCTCCTCCCTTTGAAAAGATGCGTCAGCATATTTATCTGTGAAACACAGAAGAAAACAAATCTGGTATGTGACTTATAAATCCCTCAAACACAGGAATGCAACTGGGACACCAAATGAGAAGACTGAGAACAAAAAAATCAGGTGCCGCATGATCCAGCACTTCCACTTCTGGGTATATTCCTGAAAGAAGTGAAAGCAAGGACTTGAACAGATATTTGTACACCCATGCTCATAGCAGCATTATTCACAATAGCCAAAGTGAAAGCAACCTCAGTCCACCAACAGATGATCAGATAAACAAAATGTGGTGTATACATACAATGGAATAGTATTCAGTCTTAAAAAGGAGTGAAATTCTGACACATACTACGCTGAACCTTGAAACTAAGTGAAATAAGCCTGTCACAAAAGGAAAAATATTGTCTGATTTCACTTATATGAGGTATCTACAGTAGTCAAATTCATGGAGACAGAAAGTAGAATGGTGGTTGCCGGGGCTGGAGGGAGGGGGAAATAGGGAGTTATTGTTTAACGGGGACAGAGTTTCAGTTTTGTAAGATGAAAAGAGCTCTGGAGATGGATGGTAGTGATGGTTACATCACAATGTGAATGTACTTAATGCCACTGAACTGCACACCTAAAAATGCTTAAAACTGCAAATTTTATGTTATATATATATTATTACAATTTTTAAAAATGTGCCAAAAAACTAGCCAGATGGAAGGAGGAAGTAAGAAATATTTTACAATATCTTAACGAGAAGGAATTGGATGTTTATTCCAGAACTGTTCTGTAATATCGATGTGAATTATTTGTGGATGTTATTAAAATAATAATAGCTAATATCTAATAAGGCCCTTACTATGTGTCAGGGACTGTTCTAAGGGATTTGTGTACACTATCTTATTTCTCCAAACCAGCCTATGAGGTAGGTACTGTTATGACGGTAATTTTTACATTCATAAAAGTGAAGCTTAGAAAGTTTAAGTCATTGGCCCAGGCTGCCCTGTCGTGCACGGTAGAGCCCAGCTCTGACCTTAGATTTACTACTGTTTAGCATATTGCTCATTTCAGAGTTTAGCTTCTGTTTTTTATAATAAAAAATGTTTGATTGTCTTCATCTTAAGTTAAACATTTATTTGAGGAATTTCTAAGAAAAGGAATTGGAATCAGGAGAATGCAAATGACGTTGATATGCCCAGAGGATATAAGAGTTGAACAGCGCTTCTTACACAATTGTGCCTAAAACAATGCCTTAGCAAGAGCTCCATCATATCCACTCTGGAGTCGGGGTACTCAGGTCTAAATTCAGAGGTAAAGACACCAGAAAAGCCACAAAGACCAAATCTTCCTTTTCAGGTGCAAATAATTCTGTAAAATAATTCTAAAATCTCACTTTGAAACTTTTTTATTTTCATACTTTATAACTGCAATTCCTGACACGTTGTTCAGCATTAATTTTTTTAATAAGCATAAACTGGGCAAAACACTGGAACCAACTAAGAAATTCAGAGACTATATTCTGTTAAATTATAGGACTCCATCTTCCCCCAAAGGATTAAATAGATGTGTTGTTATATTTGCTTTTCAAATGTGTGTGTGTGTGTGTGTGTGTACACACACACACACACTCAATGGTGGATTAAGCTCATGCATGTATCTCTACTACCTTCCATATTCCCATCAAAGTGACAGAAAAGATTCTTTAAAGAGAATGAGATAATGACAGCAATAGGAAACAAGAAAAAGTGTCATCAGCAGACTACAAGTTTTGAGAAATTTCTGAGAGACAGAAAGCAGATGGATGAACTGATGAGAAAGTGTAGCAAGCTGCAGGCCAGGGCACAAGAAATGAGCATGTGTTTTCCCAAGCGGGGCCCCAGAAGGGAGCTCACACTCAGTCAACAATACAATGATGGGCTGTGGGGCAATCATCAGTGGCCTCATTAAAGAACTGGATTCAGTGCCTAGGGACAGCTGGGCCCCTTCCTTCTGACCTGTGTAAACAGAACTTGGCAGCTGAGACTTCTGCCCTCAGGCTAAAAGCCAGCAGCACCGCCCTCTAGAAAGGAAGTAGAGGGTTCCTGGTGAAGAGTTTGTTGCCTGAGAGGAGATACTGCAAAAGTTCTGAATTGCTTGGTAAACTCAGAGGGGAAATAGACTCAAAAGCACCTCCACCCCCTCCACCTGGAAACCTCTGGGTTCCGAGGCTGCTTGCGTGCTCTTTGCCCACAGGAAAACCTACAGGGGAGCTTCCTGTCCACAAACCCCACCTACTCACACAAAAACTACTGTCAATCATTCTGTTCAAGGGGGAAAGCTTTTTGGGGAAACAAACCTAAACAATTGAAGAGGAAACGCATACAACTACCTATACTGAATTAAGATGTTTGTTTACTTCTTAATTCATTCATATAAATGGGCAACAGGGAATATCAAACTTGTGAGAAAAAACAGCTCAAAAGGGAAAGGCTTAGAAAAATAAATTAGATAACTGAGGCTGAAGGAGAAAGGTAATCCAAGCAGTTAAAGAGAACTTTTTTTAAAAACCTGGGGCTGGCCCAGTGGCATAGCAGTTAAGTTCTCACATTCTGCTTCGGTGGCCCAGGCTTCTCTGGTTGGGATCCTGGGAGTGGACCTACACACTGCTTGTCAAGCCATGCTGTGGCAGGCGTCCCACATATAAAGTAGAGGAAGATGGGCACAGATATTAGCTCAGGGCCAGTCTTCCTCAGCAAAAAGGAAAGGATTGGCAACAGATGTGTGCTCTGGGCTAATCTTCATCAAAAAAAACAAAAAATTTAAAAATTAAAAACCTAATCAACACACACACAAATCAATCACATTCCTAAAACCTGTATGAGCCAATTAAGAAAATTCATATTTAAAACAATTCCAGTAAGAATAATAAAAACAATAGTCAGTATCATCAGAGGAAGTTCTAACCTACTGCATTCTTAAAAAAATTACAGTTTGTGATGAAAAGTAACAATCAGAGAAGGTGAAAGAGTTCTTGGAAACTAAAACAAAAATTTCAATAGAATTGTTAAATAATAATATAGATGCAATAGAAGATCAAGTTGGTTACCTGGAAGATAAAGTAAAGGAAGTAAAATGACAGAAAAATGAGAAAAAGTTAAGACTCATAGAAGTCAGCACTAGAAAATCTAACAATTATATAAACATGAGTCTAGAAGGGATAGGGACTATGGAGAAAAAATAGTGAAGGAAATAATGAGATAAATTTTCTTATATTAAAGAGTTTTCAGATTGACGAAGGCTATCAATTATGGAACAGGAAAAACAAAGAAAAACACATCTAGACACCTTGGTGAAATTTTAGAACTCTAGAAACAAAAAAAATGTTAAAATCTTCCCAAAAGGCGGGAAGTAAAAGAGAATAATCAGACTGTCATCCAATTCCTCTTCAGCAATACTAGTCACTAGAAGATAACTCATTAACAAAACTGGCATGTATTGAATATACACTGTGTGCTGGACATTGTTCCGGATCCTTGGGATGTATCTGTGAACCAAACAGACCAATACCCTGCCCTGGTGGGTCTCACATTCTATTGGCAGAATGTCTTCAAAATTCTGAGAAGAAAAATGGATCCCAGAATTCTAAACCTAGCCAAACTATCCATCAAATGTGAGGGCTAAAAAAGATCATTTTTAGGTGTTTAAGAATTCAAAGAGCTTGGGGCCGGCCCTGTGGCATAGTGGTTAAGTCTGGTGTGCTCTGCTTCAGCTGCCTGGGTTTGTGGGTTCAGATCCCACATGCAGACCTACACCCTTCGTCAGCCATGCTGTGGCAGCAACCCACATATAAAGTGGAGAAAGATTGGCATAGATGTTAGCTTGGGGCTAATCTTCCTCAGGGGAAAAAAGAAAAAGAAAGAATTCAGAGAGCTTACTTCCTATGCAAAACAAAAACTCAGAGAAGTAATCCAATGAATTGTAATTCAAGAAAGAAAACAAGAGGCAATGCCATCTGAGTATGACCCCGAGGAAGTGAAGAAGGCAAGAAAAGGAGGAAAGGGAGGGGGAGGGAGGATATATTAGTTCTTCAAGCTTAAAAGAATATCATTTAAGCTGCAACATTTCAATTAAATAAGATGACATTTCCTTCTCAATGGGGGTTCATTCACACCACTCAGTTGATAATAACAGCTGGCAGTTACGGAGCAGTTATGTGCCTGGCAGTGTGCTGAGTATTTATATGGATTAACTTTTAATCTTCAGAAGAATTAATTATAGTTACAGAGCAGAATGTAAATATAGTCAACCATGACCATGTATTTATAGAGAGAGATGACTAGATAGATACACATATATACTTAACAAAAATTGAGATCTGGACCCTCTTACATAACTGGGAATCAAAAGAATCTATCTAAATAACTAAATCCAGAAGTAGAAGTTTGGGTACATTATTTAAAGTTTTATAAGAAATAATTTTAAATAGAATTTTTAGAAAAAAATTGGAAATATAAATAATATAATGTGACTAACAAAAATTAGCAGATAGAAGGGAAGAGAGAAGTTGGGAGGAAGTATAAACACCAGAAATTCCTTATCTTTTATAGGTGGAAGTCGGTAGATTCTTTGTTTGTTTTAAAGATTGGCACCTGAACTAATGTCTATTGCCAATCTTTTTTTTCCTTTCCTTTCTCCCCGAAGCACCCCCAGTACACAGTTGTATATTCTAGTTACAGGTCTCTCTGGTTGTGCTATGTGGGATGCCGCCTCAGCATGGCCTGATGAGCAGTGCCACATCCATGCCCAGGACCCAAACCAGCGAAACCCCAGGCCGCCGAAGCAGAGCGTGTGAACTCAACCACTTGGCCACGGGCTGGCCCCAGTAGACCCTTTCCAAAGCTGATAAACTGAGAAATAGAGCTATAAGCATATTGTTTTAAATTATAATGGTGACTGCTGCACGATCTAACCACAGGAGCTGTTAACAGTGCTTGTTTCTGAAGAGGAGGCCTCGGCTGGAATGGTATGGAGATCATATTCATTTTACACTGTTCTGTACTAATAAAATTTTTTTTATCATGTGCATGATAAAACACAACAATATATACATTAATATTTTTAAAGAGTGAAAACATGCTAAATTAATCTCTTCCACAAACATAACAATAATATTTAACATAGGTAAATGCAATTGAAATGTGCGTTGCTTAGTCACAGTTGCTAAATGTCCTCAAAATCTCATAGTTTTCAGGAAATGTATTTAAGATCAAGGAGAGTTTAGTGTATTATTTACTTGACTTTTTTAAGTTGAAAAGAAAAAAATAAAACCCATTCTCCAGCTTTTCTGATTTCGAATTTGGGGAAAATTGCCGATATTGTGTGTTCCAACCTTGTTGACCCTACAAATGACTCAAAAACTGATGAACTAAAGACTTTGTCCTTTCAAAGAAGGAATTCATTGCTGAGGATTACTCCTCTGTCAAACCAGAATAAAATGCAGTTTGCATTAAGCAACCGTCTGTAACGATTAATATTTATTGAGCGGGGAAATGCCATGGGAGAGCAGACAGACCAGGAACCAGAAAGTCTTTCTGTCCCTGCTCCGGCCGCCGCTTCCTCTTTATTTCCTTCTTTTGTAGCGTGTGGACGAAACCACCCTCCTCACTACTTCACACTGTCCCCGTGAGGATCAGGAAGGATAAATCAAACAAAGTCTTTTGAAATATCACACAGTGCTCTGAGATTACAATATAGGATTATTTGGATGATAGAATTTCAATGTTGGAAAGAACTTCGAAATTATCTAGTCAAATTTCTTTAATTCGCAGTTTCTTTTTCTCATCCATTACTTGCTTAGTGCCACTCCATATATTAATAGTCTTAACAATAGAAATTGATTTAAAATTATATACCTCTGAACGAAGTCCACTTCTAAAGTTACAAAGAATCGTAGGCTATTAATGTTGCGAGGGACGTTGCCAGTCATTTCATCTAATCCGCTTGTTTTAAATATGAAGCGACAGCAGCCCAAGCAGGGTAGCGGGCCTAAGATAAACACAGGACGATGAACTCAGACCTTGGATTAGAAGCTTGGTCCCTAGACTCGCACTCATACAATCCTTTCCCACATCATTGCTACAGCAAGAGAAGAACGGCCATTTATGGATAACCACAGTTAATAAAGTATACAATGTCCTCACAAGGGTACGCTAATTATTTCTAACCAGTTTTGTAATGTTCAAGAGATTTTTCTTTCCTCAAAAAGCTAATTATGTGACAAAATAAACTGAACAAAAACAGAAAAAGGAAGAAAAAAGTAATTATGTTTGAAAAATAATATAAATGCACAGGCTCAAATCTATTCTCTAAAGAAAATTAAAATTGTAAGTATCAGAACAATCAGGGCTTGAATCGTCAAATTAATTATCAACATTTCAGTAAAACTTGATCGCGTTTAGTTCCTCATACAAACCCTTGGGCGAGAGGCAGAAGAGTATAAATAGGTAAGAACACAGAGTTTTAAGTCAAGATATGAGTTCAAAATCCAGCTCTGCCCTTAACTAGATACGTAAATTTTGAAAATGTATTCAACCGCCTTAAGCCTCAATTTCCTCATCTGTATTATGGGGATAGTAATAATCATTACTTCTTAGGGTTGTTGTGAGGATTAAAAAATAATTCACATAATTTGATAAATGGGACCACTCATTTTTATGACCTGGGGTTTTTACGGAAGGAGAAACAAGAGCTCATAGCTATTATTGGCTCAAGATTGCTCAGCTAATAAGTGGTAGAGACAACACTGAAATCTCAGTCTTCTAACCCTCTTCTTTCTACCTCACTGCACGACCTCCCTACCCAGCATCAACTCATCTTCACATGAAAAGTTCTCCCCCAACCCCTCACCCCACTCCCCAGCTTTGCTAAAAGCTCCAGCTCTTTCCATGACCCAAAGGGAGATTTCTTTTCTCCTTGTTAGGACAGCTCTTTCAGCCAATTTCAGATGATATGGCCTCTAAAGAGTTGTATCTCTTGCCTGCCAAAGGGAGGTGGCTATCTGTGTCACAAAACCCTCTACGGGTTTTGTACTTATATCCTCCTTACTGACCCTGACCTTGTGTCCCTGAGAAGGCTTCACTCCCTTCCCCCACCTCAGGCTTCTCCTGCCAGGACTGGGAAGACTTTTATCCTTTTTCATCTTGGTATCTGAGCGCTGGCTCTTCAGAACCCAAATGCCCCTCAGGCACCCTTGATCTTTCTCTGAGGGGCTTCATACAAATTTGACTCCCCCATCCTAGAAGTTAGGGCACCTGGTTTTCTTAGTTTTGTATCTCTTAGAGCCCAGCATGAGCTGACACATCATTAGCATTCCATAAATATTTGCTGGAAAAAATTTGGAAGGAAGAAACAAGTGAAAGGAGGGAGGAAGGCAAGGGAGGGCAGAACCAATGGTCTTACTTGTCACTCTACAGTTCCTGAAAAAAGTGTAGCAATGAGGTCACCTCCCTTGTTCCGAAAGCATTTAGCAACATCTATACATTTATTTATCTATTTACTTATCTATATCTGGAAGTATTGATAATAGAGAAATCATTTTCATTTTAGTCTCAGATGTCACATTTAAAATTTAGGAGATTGTGTGTGTGACTCCGAGTTGCAGTGGGACTGCGAGAGTTGAATTCAAACATGAGTGGAATCCAATAACAGGACATGGAGATTAAAAGCCCTAAGTTTTTACGGATTTGCCTCCAAGCTGCTATGTAAATCTGAGTAAGTCACACTCTCAGAACTATTAAAATGGAAGTAATTCTAAAGGATGTCACTCTTACGGAATTGTCATGGACAATAACGATAATGCATTTTAAATAGGCAATTTTAAAAGGATCCATGAAAATGATTATTGCACTATCCAAATTTTCACAGTGCCTATTGATCTTTATGGATCATATTCTATCATTTGAGTTTTTCTATTTATACTTTCTCCCTGCTTCAACTAATACCTCTAGAATTCATGACTTTTGGTTATACAACCATTTGTTCCCACTATTCTATTTCTGAAATTACTTTTGAATTGGTTCCTGGCCTCTCTGTTCCCACTGTGACTCTCCTAGTCTTTTAATGATTCTCACTTAGATGCGATAGCCTCCTAACATTTACGCCACCTCTTTAACAGTTATTCTCTGTTACATCTGCTTCATGCTAGGACATTTAAATAAATTCAGATTGCCCATGCCATGAATCTCTGAAAGTATGTAAAAGCTCAACTTTTGGCTGCAGCTATCTTGGATACATCCTTCAATATTCTCTGGTCTCCAACCCCTTGGCATTCTATTCCAGCTCCTAATATCAGTTGCAGACTCTCCTGCCTTTGATTATGTAGGTGGATATGTTCCTCTTTCATTCTGCATTCTCTTTGACCTAACATTCTTATTCATAAACTCATATTTGCAACTGTGGGTAAAACGTATTTTCATTGCAGCCTTCTGGCTATGATTGACTCACTCTAGCCCACCAGCCTACTCTTCATGAAAAGGAGACCAGGCAAAGTCTGTCATTCAAGTGTTGTTCCAACACTCAACTTGTAACATGGTATACTCTCTGATTCCGGTGCCAACAACGAAATGTCACTGTGTTTGTTCAAGGTTTTGTGACTTGGCTGGGTATGAGGCACAAGGGATCTTTGGCAACAGAAGGCTGGTGGGAAGGAAAATGGAAGCCAGCTCTTCAGGAACACCCACCAGTGGAATGGAAGGTAAACTGGGAGGAACTGACCAAGCTTCCAGGGCAGGTCTTGGAGAAGGTTATTAGGTGAGGGAAAGGCAGAAGTCTCAGCAGTCTCAGCTACCAAACCAGAAGCTGTTAATTCGGCCATGGAAGCAGAGATGGGTGCTGGTCAGCCAGGCTGGCAGCAAATTACATTCTCCAAGTTTTTACCTTAAAAAGTATACTTGTAAATCCTTGCTGAAGACTGCGTTCATTCCTTTAATAAATAGTTAGGCACCAGCTATGTAACAGGCATTGTATTAGGCATTGAGTACACAATGGAAAAGGAAAGCAGGCACGGTGGCTTCCTTGGCAAGCTTTGTTAAATAACTTGGCATGTACCATTCTTCTTTATTGTCTTGTCAATATTAGAATAGGTTTTGGATCAGTAGCTGTGGCTTCTAGCCAGTACATTTTATGCAAACAATTCTCAGATGTGCCACAAATACGTGGCTAAGATAACATTATAGTCGCCATTCCTGCTCTGGAATAATGACACCATTTTTCAGTAAAAGAAATCTTTTGCAGGCAAATGGCAAAAATACAAATTGGTGATTTCTGGATGTTTTGAATTTTCCAAGCAGTTTTTTCAATTGGCCATCCCTCTATATTCAGTTTTAAAAATCCCAACCTGAAATCTTGGATAATTAATCATCACAACACAGTTTTCAAGAATACACCCAAGTGTCTATGCTAACTGTCAAGAGTACTCAGTGACCCAGCATGAAATGATTACATTGACCTTGCTGCTTAAAGCAGGATTGGTAACAACAACAAAAAATTGGTCTCTTCAGAAGAAACTAGCTCATATCACTAAGAATCAGTGTCCAGTGAGAAAGAACACTTACATAAATAAAGAGGGATGTCATATTCTTGACTTGGAAGACACACATTGTAAAGGTGTCAGTTTTTCCTAAAACCAACCTATAAATTTATTACAGCCCAATATAATTCTAATGGAATTCTTTTGGAACTTGGCAAAACAATTTTAAAATTTGGAAGAATAAAAATATGCAAGAATAGCCAGGAAGATGCTAATACAGAAGAATACATTAGGGCGGACTTTGCCAGTTACTTAAACTGCGGTATTTACCGCTGATACAGTGCGGCAGGAATAGACAGATGACGAATAAAACAACATATTGAGTACAGAGGTAGATCCTAATATAAATTAGATTTGATTGTATAATAAAGTGGTGAAAATAAATGTATTATTCAGAGAACTGAGTAGTCATTTGGAAAAGAATAAAGTTGGATCCCAACCTTAAGCTTCCAGATGGAATAAAGATATAAATTTTTAAAAAATCATAAATACTAAAAACTTATAGATGAATATTTTTGTAACTTTTGAAAGAAGGAGGGCTTGAAGCCCGGCACTTGGCTGTCCCGGCATCTGATCCACGCCCTCTAAGGGAGGAGTGCCCACTGTGAGTGGTCTTGGTGGGACGGAGCGCAATGCCTCCTGCTTTAGGAGCTGGAGGGATCAACCCTCCTCCAGCCCACACATACGGCCTTGTGAGGAACACCCTGTGACCTGCTGACTAAAGACGCAAGGATTCAAGACTGGTTTTCAGATGGCTCTTCCCTGATATACAGACACTAGCACAATGACTGTTGCAAGTTGCAGCCACTTAGAAGTGACCTTGAAGGATAATTGGGAAGGAAGCTCTTCCTAGGGTTAGAACTCTAAATAGTACATCTCATTGCCCACCTTCCTGGAAGGAGCAATGACCGTGGGTTTAGAATCCAAGGAAAAAAGGCTCCAGTCATGGGACACATTCAAGATTCCGCTGAATTGGGAAATGAAACTCTTACCTTGCTGTTTCTCGGTACACAGACAGAAAAGAAAGTTCAAGTGTAGGCTAGGTGATTAATTCTGACTATCAAGGGAAAGAGAGTTATTGTGGCATAATGAGGGCAGAGAGGTCCTCCCCAGATACTCCTCCTCATCACCCCATGGCCAGTGTTAAGAGTGAGTAGGAGACACCACAAAGGCAGGTCCACTAAGGCTCAGATCCCTGGGAAATGAAAGTTTGGGTTGCCTCAACAAGTAGAGAACCTCAAGGAGTTGAAGATCTAGTGGAGGGCAAAGAATCAGTTCTGTTGTTTCAAGATAGTATAAATGTCTTTTGGCTCATGCATCCCAAAAGCAGACTGACTCATCATGATGTGTCAATATATCCCCATTTTAATCACAAAGTCTGTTCAAGGTTCAGAGAGGAAGATACATCTTCTTGCTTACCAATAGTTCTGCAGAGGAAGTTTATACAATCTGCCATTTTTTACCTTCCTCTCCTCAGCCTCCCTCACCCCCTGCCTCTTGGCCCTTGGAAATCTCTCTCTTCCTGCTCTATGATACTGACACATCACTATTTATAGTCCCTCAATCCACCAGGTATGTCCACCTCCATACGCTCGTACCTTGTCCTCTTCCTCACCCTCCTTTCATGGCTGCTCACCTGCTACCATTTGAGATTCAGCCTAGCGGTCTTCTCTGAAGCCTCACGAGTATATGACCAACAGAACTGATGACCTCCTCCTTACTTCTGTCCCAGTAGCTGTAATAATTTATTGGCATTATAGGTTTACACATTTGTCTCTGCTTACTGGACTAACTTTAAAACCCCGTGGCTTGGCAGCAAGAATAGCACATAATAGATGCTCAATAATGCTTGTGGACTAACTGATGAACCACCAGTGTTAGAGGCAGGTTGAGAATGAGCAGACTTTCAGCCATAGACTTTAAGTGGAACAAATCCTCCTCCAGGTTTGCTTTACCTTGAATAACTAAAGCTCACATCCACAAGCACTTAGAAAGAGCCAGAAGTAATTCTGTCCTCTACAACATGTAAAATATCACTACTTTTCAGATCCAATATTTAAGGGGGAAAGGTCAGGTCAGCTTCGAGGCCTGTGGGTCCAAAAAGATCAGAGTAACAACCAACCAATCAGCCCTTTTCTACCTTTGGCCCTGACCACGTGACTCTCCTCTCTCTTTTCTGTTCAAAGGGCAAGAGGACATTGTAGAAGCACACAGCAGTAGTCTTAGTGCATTGTTCCGGATGGGCAGCTTCGGTGATAACTAAAGCTCAGAGGAGTTCAGTGCTATTGCTGTATGTCACACTTTGCATTGTTGTTACAAAGTTCAGTTCTTCCTTTCCCTAACATTTTCCCTCGGTATGATAATTTGCTTGGTAAACACACTGTATATTAATAGCATGGGAAATTTCCATTTCCCTTATTTTTTCTCAAAGACATTTTTTTCCAACAGGCCCATTTTATTCCATCATCATTTTCAGAAGCATTTTAACATGACAGGAGTCTTGTGACCTCTCCAAATGGTCCCTATTTCCTCTTGAGTATATTTCAGTCATCTTTGTAACTGGTTGGCCTGTCTAATTTTAATTATGGTTCCACTGGGCATGGGCCTCCTCACAGCAGCTTTCTGCTCTGTGTAGTTACTCACTGAGCCAGATTTTCAATCCACAAGCTCAGAGCAAATTAGGATCATTGGGAGGTGACATCAAAGCTTTGGGGATAGTAGAGACTATTTTATGCACTAAAGCCATAATTTACCAAATGTTCCCCAGTGATCTGAGGAAAAAATTGCTACGTTTTTCACGGTATTTAATTTGCTTCCAGGAAGTTAAGCAAAGGGAAGATTTGAGCTAATGTGAACAAATGGGTAATCTTAGATCTTCCCTGTCCTCAGAGCAATAATGTTGCCTAATTGAGTGAGCACGTACAGGATATGTGCTCAAAGATACAAGCCTGCCCCTCTGAACATGGAAATGCTTTATTTTCCTCTCTCAGGAAAATAACCTAAGGAAAAATACTGCTTCCCTTTCATCACTTCTCTCAAAGTTAATTTTTTACTTTATACACCAAGTAATAGTTAAAACATGCATGTATTTTTAAATCTCAGGTCACCAAATATCAGGCATTTCTTGTTTACAGTGTAGTGTGGAAACACATTCGTGATTTTAAACTCAGAAAGTCAACATTTATCAAGATAAAAGAGTGGTCCTTTAATGACTTTGCAAATTATCCTTTTCCATTACATTAATATTACCACTAAATCCTCAAATATTCAAGGGAATTCCTGACAACAAATTCCTTTGAAATAATCTGAACAGAATGGAATAGTCCACAAATATTTGTAGAGTGTTTACTAGATGCCAGGCACTGGGCCAAACAATGGAGATAATATGGTGACTAAAGGAGACATCATCCTTACTTTCACAAAACTTACAATCCAGCTGGGGATGTTGATATAACAGGTCTACATATAATAAATGTCTAATCAAAACTCTGAGGATTTTGATCCCAATAATATACTGAATTCATTTTGGTCAAGATCGCTACTGACCTTCATATGGCTAAATCCAATGGTCAATTTTCAGTCAATCTAAGCCTCTCAGAAGAATTTGATACAGTTGATCACAACCTCCTTTTCTAAACATTTCTTCAGCTGATTTCCAATTTCATGGTATGACTCCTAAATTTATTTATGACTCCTCAATTCATATTTTCAGCCCCAGCCAGTTTTCTAAATTTGACGCTTCAACATCTAACTGCCTTTTCAATGTCCCCTCTCAGATATCTAATGGCATCTCAAACTAAATATATTCTGAACTAAACTCTGAATTCCCTTATCTACTCTGCACATATCTACTTTTCCCCTAGTGTTCATTATTTTATTAAATGGAACCCACATCCATCCAGCTGATCGGGCCAAAAGTCTTGGAATTGTTCATAACTTTTCTTTCTTTCATACTCCTCATTCAACTTACCAGAAAATCCTGTTGGATTTATAGTCATGTGCCACATAATGATATTTCAGTCAACAATGGACTGCATGCACGACAGAGGTCCCATAAGAATAGTACTATATAGCTTACGTGTATAGTAGGCTACACCATCTAGATTTGCGTAAGTACACCTCATGATGTTCGCACAAGGATGAAATCACCTAATGACACATTTCTCAGAATGTATCCCTTTCATTAATGACACATCACTGTGCTTTCAACCTATATCACAATTTTACCATCTCCCATCAATTTCATCACTGTGATCTTAGTTGAAGACACCAATTTCTATCATCTGGATCATGCTAGTAGATTCCCGATGGATTTCTTTGATTCTACGCTTTTGTTCTATTCTCTACACAGCAGTCAGAGAGAGTCTTTTAAAACATAAGTCTGATCATGTCATTTCCTTGAGCATGTCCTTTCCTTGGCTCCCCATCACACTTAGAGTAAACTCCTTACCGTGGCACATAAGGCTCTACATGATCTGGCCTTTGCCTGCCTCTCTGCTCACCTTCCCTCCTACTCCTTTTGCTATTTCTTGAGTTTGCTCTGTACGTTCTTGCTTTGGGGCCTTGGCTTTCATGTCCCTCTGTCTTCAATGTTGTTCACCTAGATATTACGATGGCTCTCTTCTTCAGTTTCTACATGTCTCTGTTCAAACGTCAACTGTTAAGTAGGATTTCCCTTACTACTAAACTACTGAAACCACACTCCCTCCCCATCTCTTTCTCTCTGTCCTCTTGACCTGCTTTATTTTCTTTCTAGTTCTTATCACCCCCTGACATTGCATTTGTGTGTTTATTTGTTTTTATATGTCTCTCCTATTAGAATGTGGTTCAAGAGCACAGGAAATTTTGTCTCGTTCACTCTTGTATCTTCAGTGCTTAGAACAATGAGTGCCTGGCACATTGTAAGTACTTTTCATATATAGGTTAGAAAAAAGAATGTGAAGATAGTAAAAAGGAAAATTACAGGGGACGATAAGATATATACGGACATAACTTAGATTGGGGTATCAGTGAAGACAGTGAAGGAAGTAAATACGCATTCTGGTTGATATCTCTCTACAGAGAAGGCAGCTGCCCAAATGTGGATACCAGAGTTCTCTAATACTCTCAAGCAAGCTGCACACTCCTCCTTCCGAGCTGCCCTTTGATGGTATAAAAGTTTGAAGGCATAAAAGTTCTATTGAAGAAAAGTGTTGTTCACGTATAGCTTGGTTTTGTTTTTTCCCAGAGAAATATGACTAGCAATATCTCATGCATCTGTGTAACAGATCTGTTAGGTAGTTGAAGAAGAGAGATGAAAGGAAGAATACTAGTTTTGTCTTAGTAAAAAGGTGGTGAAACAGAGAGAAGTCTTGTGACATGCCCAGCATGACAGTGGTAGAGCTAGACGTGTAATTGATCCTCCTAACTTATTACTGATCTCTGCTTCCAGGACCTGAGGTGGAGGGAGAAAAGAGAAGTTTCTGCATATCTACACAGAGTGGATGTCTTTTCTCTTATATCTTCTCAACTCAAACCACCACCTATAAATCTCATCATGACTCCCTTACAGTGTGCAGTGTAGGAGGTAGGAACGGTGTAGGAGGAAATAGTAGATGCTCTATAAATACTCGTTGAATTGATAAATCAGTTGGTAAAACAAATAGGGACAAGAAAGAAGGTTTTGTTGTATATATTCAGATGTACACGCACAGAGGTACAATTCCTAATGATCTGGGCTTATGTGAAGAAAAAGAATCTAATTAATAGCATAAAAAGAATTGGAATTTATGGAATCGCAGTGTGGAATTGAATGGAGAGTTTATCTCCATTTCTTTGGGTTCTGTGTTTTTACTCCCAGTGACCTCTCAACTACTGGATAGTTCTTATTTACATCAAAGTATTTTTTCTTCAAAATTATAAAGAAACTATATCTGCCAAGTGCAATCTTATTGATATATCAGATTTAATTGTGTAACTTATGTTTTCCCACTCCAGTGCAGGCATACGGTAAGATCAAAATGACAGTAACAAACAGCATCAATTTGACTTGGCCCTTAGAATTCCTTAATCTCGTCCAACTAGGTGCGAGCAGTCCATAGAAGATGTTCTTTGATGTGTTCACAAATGTGGTGCTCCTGGCTACAGCACAGCATCTGACAGTGCTTCCCTTTCTGCTCCTGATATGGGTCTTCAGGGTACTGGGCTCTCAGGCTGTTGCTTTCTGAGCTTCTCTGTGGCAATGTCCCTGTGATTCTTCCCTATTTTACTCCCAGCTCTTCCAATACATGTTGTCCTCTGGCTCTTTTCCCCATTTCGGACACACTATATGCTCCACTCTTTCTTTTCTGACCTACGTGGGTACAGTGGTTCTTATGTGCAGTGTCCGGACGTCATATTTACGTGATAACCTGCTACAACACAAGTGCCAGGATACTGTGTTTGAGAAATTAACTCTGCCTTGTTTCCCACTTATCAGGAAAGAATGAGGGGTTATGGAAGAAAATGTTAAATGGCTGCTAAAAAGCCATTCCCAAACCTCTTGTCTATTTATGCCTGTACAGCCTGAATATCAGGCTGCTTGCTTTTCCATCTTTCCTTGCATCTAGAGATGGCCCTGGGACCCAATTCTGGGTCATGGGACACAACCGGGGCCTTATAGTCAAGGGAGAGGGTGTTCTGAGAAAGATTCTGCTTTCCTGAACAAAGAAAACAGGGGATGGGGCCGGTCCTGTGGCCGAGTGGTTAAGTTCACGTGCTCTGCTTCAGCTCAGGGTTCACCAGTTCAGATCCTGGGCGCAGACCTACACATCACTCGACATAGACATCCCACGTAGAAGAACTAGAGCGACTTAAAACTAAGATATACAACTATGTACTGGGGCTTTGGGGAGGGAAAAAAAAAAAGGAGCATACCTTTAAAGAACCCTAAGAGGTAGCAACCTTTCCTTTAAAATAAAAGAAAGAAAGAAAACAGGGGGCCAGCCCAGTGGCATAGTGGTTAGGTTTGTGTGCTCCACTGCAGTGCCCTGGGGTTCACAGGTTTGGATCCTGGGCACAGATGTACACACCACTCATCAAGCCATGCTGTGGCGCCATCCCACATACAAAACAGAGGAAGATTGGCACAGATATTAGTTTAGGGACAATCTTCCTCAAGCAAAAAGAGGAAGATTTGCAACAGATACTAACTCTGGGCCAATCTTCCTCACCAAAAAAAAAAAAGAGAGAGAGAAAAAAGAAAGAAAACAGATCAGACCAGTGTTGCCTCTTCCCCTCTACCTGCTTCTTCCTGTCTTGAATGCAGAATTGATGGCTGGATCTGCTGTACCATTTTGTAACCAGGAGAGAAAGGTCAGGAGAATCACAGATGCATTGACCATAACATCACTGACTTGGAGAACAAAGGCCAGCAGTTAACTTCTTGTTAAGTGAGAAAAATAATCCTCTGTCTTTGGAATGACTGTGGGTGGTTTTCCTATTATTTGTGGGTGAATGCAAGTCTAACCAATACACAAGTACTTCCTCATCACCACACCATATCCTCCTTTAAAGACAGAAGCCAGAGCTTTATAAATTGAAGACTAGGGCTTCTTGGTCACCATGGAAGGCTAAGATGTTTTTATTTTTTAATGTAGGCTAATTGGAGGATAGAGCTGAATTATTCAAGAGAAGGAAGGAATCTAATCTGGGGGAAGAAAGAGAGTCCCAAGACTGGGAAGGTTGGGAAATATTAGATTCTATAAATAGAATCAAGCAGGGCCTTGAGTGGCTCCTATACAGTGTGTCAGAGGGGTAGGACCTAAGGTGGCTGTTACCTGTATCACCAAGTGCTACATTCCTGAGAGCCATCGTTGGGTTTGTGGCCAGTAGAGAAGGTCTTTGTAAAGGGTATCTCTCTACCTGCCCAAAGGAGCAATGCTTGGAGACAGCATTGAAATGCCAGGGAAAATGGCATCACATGGTAGTGGAAGGAACAAGTGTAGCTCTGGGAACCATGTAGACCAAGGACCAGGCCTCCTGCTTTCCTACAGGCTCTGATATTTTTGTGCAGTCTAATTGTGGACAGAGAAGAGATGACAACAATGCCTGATATTGGACTTTTTGTCTATTCTAATAAATAGAGGATTAAGATAGATTTGACTTTTTAACCTTTCTATGTCTTTATATTTAAAGTGAGTTTCTTGGGGCCGAACCCATGGCCAAGTGGTTAAGTTCGCGTGCTCTGCTTTGGCAGCCCAGGGTTTCGCTGCTTCAGATCCTGGGCGTGAACATGGCACCACCCATCAGGCCATGCTGAGGCGGGGTCCAACATGCCACAACTAGAAGGACCCACAACTAAAATATACAGCTATGCACTGGGGGGATTTGGGGAGAAAAAGCAGGAAAAAAAAAAAGATTGGCAACAGTTGTTAGCTCAGGTGCTAATCCTAAATAAAAACACAGATAAAATAGGTAAAGTGAGTTTCTGGAAGACAGTACATTCTTGGGTAATTTTTATTCCAATCTTTTCATTTTATTCAAATGCCAATTTTTGTCATTTAATTGGTGTGTTTAGACCATTTGGCTTACCATTTATATCTCATTTTCAAAAAATGTTAGTACTTAGCCTACAGTTTAAAATATACATCCTTAATTCATCCCAGTCCACCCTCAAATAATATTCTAATACTTCATATATTGTGCAAGGACCTTACAGCAGTATATTTCCAATTCTATCCTTCCATCCTTTGTTCTATGGTTATCATACGTTATACTTTTACAGACGCTATAAAAACAAAATACATTGATACAACTGATTTTTGTTTTACATAATCAATTATCTTTTAGAGCATTCAAAAATAAAGAAAAGAAATAATTTTATATTTACTTTCATTTATGCCAGAATCCTTTATTTCTTTGTGCAGCTCTAGATACAGAACAGTATATTTCTTTCTAAAGCTGAAGAAAACATTTTCTTAAAAATGTATAAGGAAAATCATTTACACTATATAAGAGACTGTCCCCCAAGGTCCATAGAAGACAAGATATCAAAGTTTCTGCTTTTCAATAAATATGTATATTTAATGGTTTAATGCACAGTTGACCATTTTTCTTCTTTGGGAGAACTCTTTCTTATTTTTGCACTTGTCGTGACATTTATATTGAAGTATTTATGTAAAGTTCAAACTTGAAGACTCTTTTGGATTGTATGTCATCATTACTGCCACTAGCTGAATGTAAAAATGATTTGAAACGTGTGTTTTGACTGTATTGATTAGATCTTCATTTGTGGCCTAGTTACATGTTGGTACCAAATTCCATAAAAATAGCCTATGTATTTAAAAGTCAGTTAAACAGGGCAGAAACATTTTAAGAGTCCTGAAATCTACTGTTGGACATTTAACAGCTGAGATATTTCAACAATATTTCCAAGTTTATGACACTTATTTTTTGAACAGCTACCAAAAAGTACATGAGAAAAATGCAATGGTACTTCTAAAGGAGACCCAAAAGTATACTATAAGCGGCCTCTGTGTTCCTCAGTTCTCTGGCAGATTGCAGATTCATTTTTTGGGAATATATTTGAGATAGAAAGTAAATAGCTCCTTACAGACCTTACTTGTAGTGGAACAGTCTTTGCAAATATATAATTCACATTCTTTTACATTTTATGTTACATCCATGTCCTGAGCTAACGGCTCTATAGCTGCCCAGATTTAAGTGAATTTTTGTTTGTTTCTCCTTTGGGGCATATGACTCAATGAGGCCAAAGTCATGCATACAATTCTCAGAGGGTCCATGTTCCAAGTTTTACTGCCTGAGCCCGGTCACCAGTCTTATCTAGTCGCTACTTCTAAAAATGTCTTAGTAAGTTTAGGCTGCCATAACAGACTACCATAGACTGGGTGCCTTACAAATAATAGAAGTTTATTTCCCGCAGTTCTAGAGGTGGGAAGTGTAAGATCAGGGTGCCAGCATTGTGGGGTTCTGGTGAGAGAGAGCCCTCTCTGGGATGCAGACGGCGGCCTTCTCACTGTGTCCTCACACAGCAGAGAGCAGAGAGATGAGGCAAGCTCTCTTGTGAGTCGTATGAGGGCACTGATCCCAGTCATGAGAGTTCTACCCTCATGACTTCATCTCATTCTAATTACCTTCCAAAGGCCCCACCTCCCATTACTATCACATCAGGGGGCAGGGTTTCAAAATATGAATTTGGTGGGACATGAACATTCAGTCCATAACGAAAGAAAAACAACAGACTGAAAGCCTACAGATAGGAGCTCAGGAGGCAAGTCACTTGTTCCTGTGGATAAAGATCAGCAATGCCATAACGCTGCAACAAAAACAGCTATGACCTACATAAACAACTGGGCTCCCTGCTCACTCTGGCCCAGTGTATAGGGAAATTTCCAGTTGGTTTTTTCCATCCCACCTTGGGAGGGGGATACAGCACTTCTACCACGAGGCGTCCAAAAGTGAAGGCTTGCTCGTGTTCGAAGCTGCTGCATGGTAGGTAAGGAGCGGGCAGAGGAGAGTACCCAGCAGGATGTTGGGGCACTGGAAGTTAGTGGCAAGCAACTCTGTGTTTGATCTTTCACAGGCTGAAAGTGCCCTTCTTTCCTCATCTTTCCAAACCTAGCTTCTAGACTCTTTCCCCTGCCTTCCCCAGCCAGAGTCATATGTGGCTTCTGGGAGATAAAGCTTCCGCAGCTTCCTTCTTTGAGCTTTCTTTCTGCTCACAAAGTGGGTAACTCATGGCTATCATAGTGCTCTGAGGAAGAGAAATATTGTCCTCCCAGTACCAGTGAGAAGATGGAAGGGAAAGGGGGAAAAACAGAAAGCATCAGATTAATTCCTGGAGGTATAAGCCTGCTATGTTCATATGTGATACTCAGGATCATATTCTTAGACATGCACTATCTTATATATAGAACCTCATGCTTGGATTTTCATTTTCCCTCCTTGTGGCTTCCTCTACCTGTCTCTTTAACATACTTAAGTCTGTTGGTTCAAAAAAAAAAATCTTGACTTTGCATCCGTCTCAAGTTACTATTTTACCTTATTTCTTCCTTTTAGAGCCAAGTCTCTACATGAGTGGCCTTCAATCTGGGGTACAGGTACCCCTGGAAGTGTGCCAAGACTTAAAAGGGACTGTAGTTGAAGGGTAGATGTGTAGGTCACACATAATAAATCCACTCCAACTTTCCTATCTTCCTAAACCTTTGGCTTCCCTCCTTTACATCATGCCAGGAAAGCTCTGGCATCTCAAACTCATTGTCACAGGCCGCCCATCAGTACAACTTTCGGTAAATCCATCAAGTAAGCTATTAGAGGCACCTACGGCTGCGTGAGCTAGCACATGAAATCTGGAATCTTTAGTAATTACTCCAGTATCAATTCATTTGGCCCATTTCTATATTCTTCCCTCTTTAGTCTAACATCTTTACAATCCATTTCCATACATATTCCCCAGTTTCTGCTGATACATATTCACAAAATCTTGCAATTCTTTTCGTGTGTAATCTGTTACCTCCCGTAGTCGTTTTGATCCTCTGATTCATGATGAGATTTGACCATAGTTATGGGTCTAGTGAAAATGGAGGGTGATTGCGGTGGGTCTTGAGAAGAAAGAACATCCACTTGCAAGGCTCATGCCTGAAGGAAGATTATCACAGGAAGGCTGGTAATCTCAGACATAAGAGGGAAAGTGACTTCCCCTGGTGAGGAAGGCTCAGAGTAAAGTGTCTCTCAGGGGTCTGAGATTCTCAGTTTCATCTGAGCTCAACTAGGTGTTTTCATCTCAAGTTTCAGGATGCCATCATGTCCCAGTCAATGCCTTGACTTTCACATGAGATTCTTAGTGAGGCTGTGAATTCTACTGATATTATGATTCTACAACCTATACAATTAAGTTTTGTGTTTGATTTTCAACAACATCAGCCCTGTAGCTACAAGAAATGAGATTCTTTTAAGGATGTCATAGTTCTGTGATTTTAAGACCATAATTTTAACTAAGAGTTATAGGACCTGAGATTGTCATTTTCTTTCTGTAAGCACTCCAGTACCCTCAGAAGAGTTTGTAATGGTCAAGTACAGAAACTGCATGGGCTCCCACAACACTTATTTAATTGACATTTAATTAACCATTGATGATAACCTAATTGCAATGTTGCTGCATTCCGTGGGTTACTAGCATCTTATTTCCCATTGACAAGAAGCTCAACACGTCACCCAATTCCCAAAATCCATCTTTGCAGGTCTGTCTCCTGGGACCGCTCCAGATATGAATTCTATAGCAGTCAAAGTCCAGTCAGGAGACAGAAATCACATCAGTAATTAGAACAGGAGAGATTTAAAACAAAGAATAGTTAATTTATAAAAGGAAGTTACCTACTAAAAAAGATAAAAGAGAACTCTAAAATATCCGTAAGTAGCAAGTGCAAAAAAGAAGATGCTTCTTGTAGACTAAGGAAGAGTGAACAATGCAGGAACAAGGGACTTAGCAAAGCAGATCAGACCTCTTCAGAGAGGGCATGGCTGCCACAGAAATACACAGCCTGCCCATGTGAATGAGCTTGCCAAGGGTCTGGGCTAGAGCTGGTCTGTAGTAGTGGCTCACCATTGCCAGAATGGATGGGTAGAGAAGAGCTGGTCAATAGAAACAGGACACAGACGGGTAGATTTGGAGCTTAAAGACAATAAATTGATAACTGGCACTTTTAAAGATAAACATATTCATATATTTATTCCACTTTCACGGTTTGCTACAAAATAAGCTATAAAAATTACCTTTTGATATCACATTGTCTTAACATTCAAAATTTCAGACTGACCAGCACAAATGAGAAAACAATCCCATATTACGGTTCTATGCAAGAGTGATCATCCACCAGCATCTGGTAATTAATATATTTCCTTGTTATTCTTTTTCTTTAAAAAACCGAGGGTTAGATCATGAAAACTGGGACCTAGACAGAAGATGAGTCTATCTTAAAGGGAAAGAAGATTTTATATCCAAAATAAACATGGGGAAATAGTGTTTAATAATCAGTATTGTAGCGGTTTAAAAATATGCCCTCCAATTATTTGACACTCCTCCCTTCAAAAGATGGAGCCTAATTCCCCTTTCCTCCAGTGCAGGCTGGACTTGATCTTTTGTGCATGTGTGTGAGGAAGATTGCCCCTGAGCTAACATTTGTTGCCCATCTTCCTCTTTTTGCTTGAGGAAGAGTGTCCCTGAGCTAACATCTGTGCCAGTCTTCCTCTACTTTGTATGTGGGTCACCACCATAGCATGGCTTGATGAGTGGTGTAGGTCAACGGGGAGGATCAGAACCTGCAAACCCCAGGCTGCCAAAGTGGAGTGTGCCAAACTTAACCAGCACCCCACTGAGCTGGCTCTTGGCCTCAATCTTTTTTAAAACTAGAATATGACAGAAGTGATAGTGTAGGACTTCCCACACAAAGTTACAGAAGGCATTGTCACTTCCATCTTGCTCTTTGGCTCATTTGCTCTGAGGGAGTGACTGTCAGGAGGACATTCACCTGTGGAAAGTTCTCCATGGGAAGAACGGAAGCTCCCAGCCAACAAGCAGCACCTGCTTGCCAACCATGAGGGTGGATCACCTTGGCAGCAGATTCTCCAGCCCCCAAGAAGCCTTCAGATGGCTGCAGCCCCTGATATAATCTTCACTGCAACCTCATGAGAGACCCTGAGCTAGAACCATTCTGAGTTCCTGACCCACAGAAACTGTGATGATAATAAATATTTATTGTTATTTTAAGCCACTAAATTTTGGCATAATTTGTTATACCGCAATCGATAACTAATAGAAGTAAATACTGTGGAACCATGAGGACATCTTACTCTGTGAGAGTCAGCTTACTGTGCAGGTGTGAGAATCGATCCCATAATCAACATGTTACCCAAAGTATGAAACATAAATGTGACTGAAACACACTCATAGACACAGTCTTCCTCCTGTTTGAAATTATTCATGGTATTATTTTATTGTGCTTTGTTATGTGTAGTTTAAACATTTATTTACATAGTAAGAGGAGAAGTCATTCCATTCTAAATTGAACTATGTTACACTTCATGAACATTCAGGCAAACTGCTTTTCTGGTGATTGAAAAGACACTTTTCTTTCATATCAGTTTTCATTTCCTATTTGGAGATGTTCTCAAGTGTGGGATAAGGTAAAAACTGCAGGAGTGAGGATGTGAGGTAAACGCTCAGTTCTTTCTATTCCCTCCCCCTCTCCAAGTTGGCATTCTGCATTTAAGGAGCCTTATTACTTCTCAGTCTTAAGCCTTGAGTGTCAATCTGGGACTGAGTTTGTTGATGTGCAGTGGAAGAGGAGTGGCCGTCTCTGGAGGAGAGAAGGAAAGAAGGGAAGAAGGTGGTACTTGTTCCTTTGGAGGAAGGAGGATCAGAGTTTGCCTACAGGGCTGTCTGGAGATGGGGTGGCTCTAACCTAATGGCCCAGGGTCATCAGCTGCCTGGACACTGACTCTTTTCTTTTCCAAAGGTCCTGAATGTCACCAGCCCAGGGGTCCCCATCTGGCTCACTGTGGCTCCACTATTTTTTGATAGGTTTTTCTTCCTCTCCTGATTTTATCCGAGGTCAAAAATACGTGGCACAGACCCTATTGACCCTTAGCTACTTGGATGCAAGTCTCTATACTATCTCCTGCCTCCACTGGTCATTGTAAATAAATATGTACATACACTCTTTTAATATATAAACTTGATCTGTATTCCCAAATTTTAAAAATTCATTTTTAAGAGCAGAACTAGGTAAGCTTGTGCTGAAAGTCCCAGCTGAGACTGACATATATGTAGGAAGGATTAGGACTGGAGTTAACCAGTTATTCTGAACCCAGAATATGGTGCTTGCACGCGAGTGTGTGAGTGATGGGCATGGTGGATGGGATGAGCCAGAGAAGATGTTCTGAAGAGTTCGAGCCCAGGGTGATGAGCAATGAGAAAGTGTCTGGCTAGACCTGATTCACTTCTATTCACTGAAAAATTGGTAAACAACAGAGAAAAGAGTGTCAGTGTGTTAGAGAACATGGAAGAAGCCAGCCTCTTCTGAGTCTGTAGCCACTGCTCCCAGAGTCTTCACCCCCATCAACAATCTCTCTGGTTCTCTTTATGCCTAGCCTCAAGTGGACAGCAATTTCAATTACACCCAGAAGAGTTCAGAATGGGGAACTGCCCTTCAGAATAGCCAAGAAAGGGAATCCAAAGGCTGGAGCTCTGATGCTGAGGTGGTATATAGATCTGTGGTTCTTGTTTCCAGCAACCAGTTACCAGTTGCTACGCATTTTCTAGCTTCTCTGGGCCACAGAAGGGGTTGTTTGCCTATAAACACCTTAGAGATGACCAGACTGCCTTCAAATTTGTGAAGAGCTCAGTCTACATCTCGCAACCATAAGAAACAGCTATGCCTGCACATTGCCAGTGGTCTTTCTTTCTACTCTTAGCTATGTTCTCCTTGGGAAACAACAGAAAAGATCTCATTGCTTATTGGGAAAAATTTATCTCCTATCTCCAGTTCCTGTGGTCATAGCAACTTTGTCATCTCCTCCTTACCAACAGCTGCTTCATTTCCCATCACCAAGAAGGCCTGTTATCTTTGGGCTGCAGCTCTTTGGCTGCTGTCACCATTGGATTCACCATGAGAAGAAGCCATGTCACCACCCATCACCTGGGCCACCACTGTCTGTGCCACTGGGTCTACTGTGATTACATCTACCACCATCTCCTCAGTCGCCATTGCTTCAGCTGCCATCTTCTCTGCCACCATCCCCTTAGCAGCAGTCACAGCTCCACCATAGTTTGGCCCGTCATCTGCCTGCACTGTCACCTCCACAGTCTTTGCTGTCTGTTGCCTGTTTTTTTCCTCAATAATAGAAAAGTAGAATGACCTCTATGTCCCTTTTCCAAGATAAAGATGAGGCTATTCAAGTTTGAGGATTTTTCTTGCACTAGTTGATTACATCTCTGCATAGGGAATGGATTATTTATTAAAAGTAAAGTGCATACTGAAAACCCTTAGATCACAAACAAGGAAGCTTGGAATAATAATAATTTTGATGAAATTGATCTATACTACCAAGTCACATTATCTATTAGATTCTTCTGGAGCATTGGCTCTTTTCAGCTGACAAAATCTAAAGCAGCCTGTGCAAAGGGCGGGGGGGTGGATCTGCCAACACTGGGACTGCCATAGACTCAGTCTCAGTAAATGCTGTTTCTTTACTAATCCCCTTCAAAGGGTGAGAGAGGCTGAGCAATGCCCCTGGACCCAGGCTTCGGTCATAGCTAAAATGAAAAATATTTTGATTTAAATTTTAAATACTTAATCAATGAAGAATAATTTCTAAAGCTCTGCTGGAAAAAAAAAAAGAGAGAGAGAGAGAGAAATAGCTGATTGGAAGCTCTTCACGCAAGGGAAGGACTTGTCAATGGATGGGTCTCAAAACAAATTACTCTAGTAGGGGTGCCACTGTTTCATTGGGCATCCTCCTCCATATGTCAGCATATAAAAGTTCTTGTTTTGGGCTGGTCAGTTTCACAAGGAAAAAACTCCTCCAATCTCTGGTCTAAAAGGTATAATATAAGCCTGCCTCTCAGAACTCTGGGAGATCTCACTAATTATTAATAAGGTTTTAACACTCCCCCAAACCTGCCCTTTTTGGTGTGGTGGTGGCTCACCCTCGCTTTCAGCTAAGCCTACTGTTCCAGAGTTCAAAGTCTCTCTAGATCAGTTTCTCCAGAGGGTGAACTTTGCTCCAGTTTTCTACAGAGGTGAGAAAGGGGCCATAGAGCAGGGGAGGAGATCCGGGTGTACTAACTGCTCCTTTCAATCAACCTTCTTGTTTTCAGCTCATCCCTATACCCCTGCCTTCAAAGGTTGCTGAAGACTACATATCTGAATCTTTCTAGAACTCAAGGGCAGAAACTATTTTGCTTCTTATTACCTTCTTCCTGTAGGCACTTAGGTGATTTTAGTGAGTTTTGAGGAGGAAAGAGAGAAGTCTTTTCTTTTGTTCCATCACATCTAGCCAAAATCCCTCTTATCTTTTTCTATACTTCACTTTTTAAAATTTCATCTCTAGTCTATCAAATATTTATTTTGATGTGTGGAGGGAGATGAGGATGTAAGTTGAATTTCGCTCTGTACCAGAGCTAGCCAAAGATCCATCATTTATTGAACATCTTTTCCTTCCCTCCTGTTTGTAACACACAAGGGAGTAGAGTATATTTTGCCTTCAGAAATCATAAATGGTATCACAGAATTTATATTATTTTCTTTGGGTCTTAAATGATCAGGTAAGTAGAGATGTGTGGAAGAAAGTTATTGAGGCATAGGAAATGACGTGTGGGACTGCGTGGAGATATGAAAATAGATGGGAAGTGAAAAATGAGGCTGATAAAAATTGGGCTAAATATTAAAGGGAATTTTATGCCAAATAAAAAAATTGAACTATGTGCATAGGACCACCACATCATACTATGACAAGCTAAGCCTAACATTTTAAGAGATACACACAAACCATCTCATTACCAACTGATTAAGTGGACTCATGGTGGTCCCCTTTTCATATACTTGCCAGGTAATTTCCTCGGCTTTTACTCTCCCAAGCACATTTTTTTAATAATCTCATCAATACCTTTTGCCCCTGTGGTTTTTACTTCTTTTTGAATCTGAATAATTCACCACTGAAGAGTTATTCATCTCACACATGCTAAATAAGCTCTTCATACATCCGTGGGTAACTGGGCAACCACAAGGTGCACAAAGGAGACTGAAGAGAGCTTGGTAGAAACATAAGCCAAGGGACACTTGACAGCTGGCTAAGCTTCAAATGTCATACTCAAGCAGCACGCAAATGGATCAGAAGGGTGTGGAGGCCGTATAGGCTTGGGGAGTTTGAAAACAACCTCTGCCCAAATCACTGGTTGACTGTTAGGCTATGCAGACACAAAGGTAAACCTTAGGAATTTACACTGAAAGAAATAAAAATTACAACTAAAATCTCAGCAGACATATCAGCAGCCATGTACTGTGGGGAAGACAAATTGTGCAGTTCAAGAACGGGAAAGCTACTTTAAAAAGAACCCTCAAAATTCATAGTTGCGAGGCCAGCCCCATGTCCAAGTGGTTAAGTTTGCATGCTCGCTTCAGCGGCCCAGGGTTTTGCCATTTGGGATCCTGGGCGTGGACATGGCAGTACTCAGGCCACGCTGAGACAGGGTCCCACATGCCACAACTAGAAGGACCCACAACTAAAATATACAACTATGTACTGGGGGGATTTGGGGAGAAAAAGCAGGAAAAAAAAAAAGAAGATTGGCAACAGTTGTTAGTTCAGGTGCCAATCTTTAAAAAGAAAAAAATTCATAGTTGCTACAACATGTTAGCTAAAATGTCCGGTTTTCTACAAAAAAATTATGAGATATTAGAAAAATAGGAAAGTATGACTCACAATTGGGGAAAAAATGTAATCAGTAGAAACTGACTTTTAGTGAGCCTAGATGTTTGATTTATCAGAAAAAGACTTCAAAGCAGTCGTTTTAAGTAAGTTGAAATAAGTAAAGGAAAATATTATAACAATGACTCAATAAATTGAGGGTGTCAATGGAGAAACAGAAACTACAAAAAAAGGAGATTTTAGAGTTGAAATATATCACACTGAAATTTTTAGAAAATCGCTAGACACACTCAATGGCAGATTTCAGGTGTCAGAAGGAGGCATCAGTGAACCTGAAATAGAGCAGTAAAAATGGTCCAATCTGAATAACAGAGTGAAAAAAAGACTGAGGGAAAATGAACAGAATCTCAAAGACCTCTGAGACAGCAAACATACAGTAGGAATCCCAGAAAGAGAGAGGAGATAGAAAGTGGCAGAAAAACATATTCAAAGAAATAACAGACAAAAACTTCTCAAAATGATGAAAAACATAAATCTACAGAACCAAGAAATTTAAATAATCCTAAGTGAGATAAACACAAAGATATACACACCTAGACAAAGAAAAAATCTTGAAAGAAGGAAGAATAAACACATAAGATTTTCTCTTTGTCTTTGTCTAGGTGTGAATACCTTTGTGATACACTTTAGATTCAAAGATTCAAATAGGTTGAAAGTAAAAGGATGGAAAAAGATACATAATGCAAACAGAAACTATTTGGTAACTGGACTGGATATAACAGTCTAAACAGACTTTCAGAAAAACATCTTTCAAGACCAAGAGAGACATTTCATAATGATAAAAAGGGTCAACACACCAGGAAGATTTAACAACTGTAAATGGATAACACCTAAAAACAGCCCAAAAATACACAAAGCAAAAACTGATGGAATTGAAAGGAGAAAGTGACAATTCAACAGTCACACTTGGAGATTTCAGTACTCCTCTCATACTAATTGATAGAACAACTAGACAGAAAATCAGTAAATATATAGAAGACATGAACAGAACCACCAGCCAACTTGGTCTTATTGACATATGTTAATACTCTACCCTCGAAATGCAGAATACATGTTTTCAAACACACGTGGAACATTCTCTAGGAGAGACCATATGCTAGGATATAAGACAAATCTCAATAAATTGAAAATGATTGAAATCACACAAACTATGTTCTCTGACCTCAGTGGAATCAAATTATAAATTAGCAAGACAAACATATTTGGAGAATCTCTAATACTTGGAAATTAAGCAATGTACTTTAAAATAATCGAGTCAAAGAAGAAATCATGAATAAAATTAGATTATATATCGAATCAAATAAATATGAAAATACAGTATGTCAAAATTCATGGGATACAGCTAGGCAGAGCTTAGAGGGAGATTTATAGCTTTACATGCTTCTATTAAAAAGATCTAAAATCTATAATGTAAGTTTTCACATTGAGAAGCTAGAAAAAGAAAAGCAAATCAAACCTATAGTAAACAGAAGGTAGGAAATAAATAATAAAGATCAGAGCATAAATAAATAAAATAAAATAAACAATAGAAAAAAATCAATAAAACCAAAACTAGGTTATTTGATGAGATCAATAAAATTCATAAACTTTCAGTTAGACTGACCACAAAAAAAAAAAGGGAAGGCACAAATTACCTAAATCAGGAATGAGAAAGGCCTGACAGAAATTAAAAGGAATATTATAAACAACTTCATGCCTAGAAAAGTATCTCAAGAAGAAATAGAAAATTTAAAGAGATCTATATCAAGCAAAGAAATGGAATTTTAGTTAAGAACTTTCCCACAAAGAAAATCCCAGACCCAGAAATCTCCACTGTTCAATTCTATCAAACGTTACAGCAGAAATATTATCAGTCCTCCAGGAACTCCTTCAGAAAGTACAGGAGGAGGGAACATTTCCTCAAATCATTTTATGAAGCCAGCATTATCCTGATTCTAAAGCTACATCATAAGAAAACTACAGACAAATATCCCTCATAAACATAGACGCAAAAATCCATAATAGAATATTAGCAAACAGAATCCAGCGACATCTAGAAAAGATTATGCATCACAACCAAGTAGAGTTTATCCCAGGAAAGGAAAATTGCTTTAAAATTTGAAAATCAATCAATGAAACACATTATGTTAGCAGAACAAAGGACAAAATCCATGTAACCATTTCAATAGACACAGAAAAAGCAATTGACAATATCCAACACCCTTTCACAATAAAAACTACAACAAATTAGGACTAGAAGAGAACCTCCTTAATTTGATGAATGGCATTTATAAAATACCTACAGCTGACATGATACTTATTAGCGAAACACTGAATGCTTTCCCCCTAAAATCCATATGTTTATTAAAATGGAGGAGAAAGAAAAGCTAGAAATAAAAAGAAGTATTTTTAAATGAATTTAATATAATTCCTTGAAATAGTGGTGGATAAGGTCACTTGAGAGAGAGAAACAGCTATAACCTTTGTAACCCAAAGTTCTTTGTTGACACTGGGAAAGAGAGCATGGTAGACATGGAGGGTGGAGTGGAGAGGGGAGTGATGGGTAAAAGACTCAAAGAAATCTTCATATGCACATATGTCCTTTTCCACGTGGAAGCCGGACTCTGTGTATGTTTGCATGTTTACAGTGGCTGTTATAATGAGAAATTATACCAATTCTGTGCTGATACGTGTCTATCTTCCCCTACATTTTGGTTGATGTATTTGTACTGGAACATACTCAGCACCGTTATTGACACTACTGCATCAGAACCTAATCATTCTAAGCAAGTGAAACTTCTCATCTGAGTTTTGGCTTAGTTCTTCTTTGGATGAAGGATGTTTTTGGGTTTGCTTTGGAAGAGAGTAAGACCACCTGGTATATCCCATGAGAGGGTTAGTGGATCCTGCATAACAGGTATTTTTGGAATCTCTTACATCATTTTAATTAGGGTCCTGCAGGATTAAATAGCCCAGCGATTTACATGCCTAGACTAACCAGCAGACCAGCCCAACGCCATCTTAGATCGAATCTGAGTTCATAGTGAGCTTGGAGAATGGGAGAATTAGTCATAAACAGAAATAATGTGGTGAGTACTTTCCTAGAGAGGTGAATACTAGTGCAAATACAAAATGCGGCGGAAGTGTTGAGGGGTTCCTGTACCCCAGAACAGAAACACAGTTGTTCAACACATCAAGTAAGTATCCTCTCTCACAGTCCATCCTGTTCATCTGTCTAACTCAACTATCACTGCAGGGAGCGTTGGAATTACCCTTAACTAGTCTCTAAATTTTAGATCCAGTACCACTGTTAAAACCACTACACCAATCATTGCTTTCTAAAATAGTGTCTATTCAAGAGACCTGGACAGTGGTAATAATGGTGGCCAGTATTTACTGAGTACTTAAAATGTACTAGGCCTTGTTCTATGTGCTGTACAGGTATAACTTTCACAATAGCCATACAGGTAGTTACTATTATTTCTCCCCATATTCCAGATGAGGAAACTAAGTCACGATGTGGATAACTAATTTGTCAATAGTTAACCAGCTAGTAAGCAGCACAGCTAGCATTCCAATCCCACCGCCCACCTCTAGACCCTATGTACTTGACTTCCATGCAATCCAGCCTCTAGAAGCTCAGTAGTTTGGTGTAAAAACTATAGCCAGGGCTTCAGAACTCCTTGTGCAGGGGTTTTAATGCTTTGTAGGAAAGAAGGCTGGAGTTGGGAAACCTAGAAACTGTGGTATAACATCTCTCCTCTTTCCTTGACGGTGAGCAGAACCGTGTATATGGGTGTTTGTTTTTAATGGTGCAGCTAAAGCAGTCAGATCTAGTAAGCAGGCTCCAATGAAGTGGGGAGGTCCCTGGGTGATGAGTTATCTCAGAGAATCTGGTGAAAATCGGTGGAAATGGCAACTGAATTGTAAAGTGTTTGGGTTCAAAATATGTTGTTGTTCTCTCTCTGCTCGGCTGCTGAGCTGAGAACAGGAGGCCATCCTCAAATAGGAAATTGGATTGTCCAAAGAGGATGCATGTTTTCAGACAGAAATAGAGAAGGTGTCTGCTCCTCATCATTTGAGGGAAACAGGCTCTAGGGGATAGTGACCACCCAAGATACATGAGACAAGCCCACATGTTGGCTTAGAGTAAAATGAAGAAACTGTGTTATGTTACACCCAAAGGGTAAACCCAGCCCTAACAACCCACTTGACACAAACCAACCAAGCAGAAAGGAAGAGCAAAAGTAGGATTTGCAAGGGCTGGAGGCATGAAGACGAACTGGAGCGCCTGTGCTGAATACAGATGCCTGAAGATCAGGGGCAGGATCCTTGCAGATCAGAGAGGGAAATGCTTTTTCTACTTAGAAAGACAGAGAAACAAAGCTGGGCCAAAAGAGTCAGGGAGCTGTGTGAAGGAAAATCAGTTGAGCCCAACCTGGAACTGACTATCAGAGAGCTGATCTCAGAGAACAGACATGGGAGCAAGTTCCAGAAGGAACCAAAAAATCCTTCCTGAGATTCCATCTGAGATCATTTGTCCAAAGTGACATTGTGCCAGAAATCCGAGGAGCTTAGTCTGGTTTCCGCCTTATCGGGCCAGACAGCGTGGAAGCCAGGAAAAAGAACTGGAGCTGCTGTAGCTGGACCTTGGTGAGATTAGGATAAAAAAATCTGAGTTTTATAAACCTATCCATTTCTCAGCTCTCATATTTGCTTTCCTTTCCGTTGGTTTAGTTTTGTTTTGTTTTAAGTTCCAACCAAGTCCCAGCTGAACCAAGAGGAAAACTGATTTCCCACACCTAAATCAGGATAAATAATGGAAATCTTCCAGAGGCAGATACGGTGGTGGTGGAGCCAGGGGATCCGAGGCAGAGAGAAAAGCAAGGACGGAGGATGGGGAAAAGTTCTGAACAGTAGGGCAAACTAATGCTTTCCTTCCTAGGGGTCCTTACCTTTTGTTTGTGCTTTTCCTCAAAGTTTGTGCTTGCACAGTGGCCTTGGGCGTGAGGTGAAAGAGACTTTGTGACTTCCCGTTGTCAGAGCAGGAGGAACAAATAAACGATCATCTCCAGGGAATTGTGGAATGTTTATTATCCTAAAGAAAAGCATTTGTGGGGCCAGCCCGCTGGCGTAGTGCTTGAGTTCATTCTCTCTGCTTTAGCAGCCCGGGGCTTGCATGTTCAGATCCCAGGTGCAGACCTATACACTGCTCATCAAGCCATGCTATGGCAGCATCCCACATACAAAATAGAGGAAGATTAGTACAGATGTGAGCCCAGGGAGAATCATCCTCAAGCAAAAAAAGAGGAAGATGGTAACAGATATTTGCTCAGGGCTGATCTTCCCCACCAAAAAAGGGAAGAAAAGCATTTGTCTTCTCTCACAGGGAAATCCCATCATCTTATCTTAGAATTGCCCTGAAATAAGCAGTCTTCAATGCCTTTATTTATTGTTTTCCAGCTTTATGGAGATATAACTGACATGACATTGGGTAAGTTTAAGGTATACGATGTGATAATTTGATATGCATACATATTGAAAAATGATTACCACAATAAGATTAGTGCCTTTAATTTAAGGGAAAACCAGAGCACAGGAAGGTTTGGTGACCTGTCTGTGGGCAACCATCCAGGGGCAGTGGCTAAGTTCAAAAGCAACCCCTACAGCTGCTCAGGCCCTTAAATGACCATGAAACCAAACCCTCTTCTTACCTTATCTCAACCCTGGTTCCTCCCTGTCTTTTCCTCCTTTTCCTTTTCCAGAGGGCAGGATCCTGGAGGCTAGAGCCCTGAGTAGAGCATCTAGGCTCAACTCCAGAGATGATAAATGGAACTCATTGACAAATATTGCTGTGAACTCCTAGCTCAGTCCTTTGGTATCTGAGGGGAATTCTTTCCAGGACCCTAGTGGACATCAAGATCCGAGGTTGGTCAAGTCCCTTATATAAAATGGGGTAGTATTTGCATGTAACCTACACATCCTTCCATGTACTTTAAATCATCTCTAGATTACTTATAATACCTGATACAATAAAAATGCTATGTAAATAGTTGTTATACTGTATTATTTAGGGAATAATGGCAAGAAAAATAAAGTCTGTACATGTCAGTACAGATGCAACCATCACAGGCCTTTCCATCCACAGCTGGTTGAATCCAAGGATGTGGAACCTGTGGATACCAAGGGTGGATGGTATGTTTAAGAGCTTGGAAAAAGCTAGAAAAGGTCAATGTGACCAAGCTTAACTTCCAGGTCGCTGTGTCTTGCTGACAGAGTACCTAGATATCCTTTTGGGGCACACAGCTGCTTTCACAACTCTGAAACTGCCCAGACATTAAGGGACTTTTCAAAAGTCATTCCCTAGTTTTTAAAGAAATACATTTTCCTCCTTTGTGTTAAGATTTTATACATTGTCTTTCCTTAATCTCTTCTGGAGAATCTAAGCAAATAAAGTATGATTTTTAGTTTTTGTGACTAATATGTGAATAATTTACAATCCTACTTCTTGTCTTTCTCGTTTTTACTTTCTTTTTCTTTTCTTTTATCTTTTTGAGGAAGATTAGTCCTGAGCTAACATCCAGAGTCAATCCTCCTCTTTTTGCCGAGGAAGATTGGCCCTGAACTACCATCTGTGCCCATGTTCCTCTACTTTATATGTGGGACACCTGCCACAGCATGGCTTGATAAGCAGGGCATAGGTCCGCACCCAGGATCCAAACTGGTAAACCCTGGGCCACCAAAGCATGAGTGCACAAACTTAACTGCTGTGCCAGGGGGCCAGCCCCTTTACTTTCTATTTTTGATGCTCACTTTTCTTTTTTTTTTTTTTAAAGTTTGGTACCTGAGCTAACAACTGCTGTCAATCTTCTTTTTTTCCCCCTGCTTTTTCTCCCCCAACCCCCCAGTATGTAGTTGTATATTTTTAGTTGTGGGTCCTCCTAGTTGTGGCATGTGGGACAGCGCCTCAAAGTGGCCTGATGAGCGGTGCCATGCCTGCGCCCAGGATGCGAACCGGTGAAACCCTAGGCCACCTAAGCGGAGCGCGTGAACTTAACCGCTCGGCCACGGGGCCGGCCCCCTGATGCTCACTTTTCAAAATAGCTTTCCAAAGTGAATTTAGAAACTGAATGTCTTTGTCTTCCTATTTTCATTGTTCTCCTTTGTAGTCTAGTCTATAATATACTCACACACCAAACCAAAAGAAAACACACTTATAAGTTTATACAAGATACATTGTGAGCTGATGTTATCATTGCTTTATAAACCTACACTTACAGATTTGACATAATGTAATTGAACAGGTTTAGAGTCTAATTGACAAAATAATTCCTATCGCTAATCACAGAACCGGAGGATTTTGTGATTAAAATGCAAAAAGAAATTTCAGCAAAAGAACTTTATGACCATGGTCGTATAGAAGTTAAACAGTAGAGAGAAGACCAAAGGACACGGTGAAAACTTCATCTCTGGAAGAGCAAAGCTGGCATAGGAATTCTAGGAGAATTTATTCTGGAGGAAATCAGGTTCCTTTTTGCTTTAAGGTTATATAATTTTATAACACTATCACTAACTCTGTGTGCTGGAGTTTATGTTTTACTAAATATGACTTCCTTTAAAAAATAGAAAACTCTTATTTTAGTGAAATCTAAAATGATTCATTGTCAAATCAAAGAACGAAAAAGATGTCTCTCCCAAAGAAATGTGTAGCTGATTTTACAATTTTTCCTAAGGCAATATGGTTTTACACATTTCCTCTATGTACAAGTAACAGAAACTTACCAATTACATGTGAACCTTGAAAATTTTATCAAATATATGTTTGTTAAAGGAATTGTTGTTTTAGACAAGTAGAAAGAGATTTTTAAGACACGGACTTGATAAATGGCAGAAGCCCACGTAACTACTGAGGACCAGTCTGACAGGAATTGGCAATGATAACAAACAGAACAATGAAAGTCCATTATCTTAGAGTTCACAGAAGAATGGCTTGGCACTTAGCCAGATGTATAATCAGTCTATTTTAGTGTTTATCACACAAACCAATGGATTTTTCCAAATAATAGTAAATTAGGTGTGGCTCTTTTCTTTCTTTTTTTAAAAGAGGATTTCCTGACAATCTGTCTAGAAGTTATGATAATATCTTTGTATGTTTTCATAAAATGGTACGTTATGCACCTATGATAAGAAACAATGAGTCTTTGATATCAGCTTTTTGATTCTGGGTGTTTGGGGAATTTTATTTTCAATGGTTCTCTTTTGACTTTGTTAGTCTGCATCAAGGCTGACTTCGCCTTAGTCCAAATCCCTTAAAATATGTACTCAGTGGTGCCCCATTATATAAATAAGAAGAGCCATGTCGCCCATTCAGCAACCTGGCCTCCACTCATTCAAAGAAGAGTAAAGAGCAGAGAAAACTGCTTCTCAAACATCACCTACAACGTATGTATGACTCGAGGGTCACACATCTGAAACCACATATCTGTATTTTTTAGCACATTGCAGTAATTGCTGCTATCTTCCCTCATTGTCACAATATATCGAAATTAAAATTTTTAATTGTTGGTTGTGAAAATTTGAGGTTGGTCTTCAACTTCGAATCACTTAAGGTTCTGTTTATTATTGAAGTTGCCATAAAGAAGTCAAAAATTTTGTTTTTATGCCACAACTAGAAGGACCCACAACTAAAAATACACAGCTATGAACCGGGGGGCTTTGGGAGAAAAGGGGAAAATAAAATCTTTAAAAAAAAATTTTGTTTTTAATATTAATGAGAAAATTCTTCATTTTTATTAACTGGAGGCACTATAAATCTCTTGACAAATTTACAAAGGAAATTAAAACATGAGTTACTCTTGTAAGTATTTGGTGCAAATTTTAAAATTATATTACAGGAATTGGCTCAAACTTCAAGTAATGCTCAAAATGTTTAAAAATCCGATATCTCTTAACAAAATACTCAGCAAAATATGAAGAGGAAGGAACCTCCTCAATCTCATAAAGGGCAACTGTGAAAAACCTACAGCTTCCATCATACTTAATGGTAAAGACTGACTGGTTTTCCCCTAACATTTAGAATGAGGCAAGGATGTCTATTCTTACTACTTCTATTCAAGATTGTACTAGAGGTCTTAGGCTGTGCAATAAAACAAGAAAAAGAAATAAAAGCCACACAGATTGGAAAGGAAGAGGCAGAGCTGTCTTTATTTGCAGGCAACATGATGACCTATAGAAAGCCCTATGGAATTACAAAAAAGCTACTAGAACTAATAATTGAGGGTAGTAATGTTTCAGGATACCAGTTTAATACATAAAAGTCAATTATTTTTCTACATACTAGTGAACAACAATCTCAATTTGAAATTTTAAAAAGCACTGTCATTTATAATAGCATCAAAAATATATAACATTTAAAGACAAATTTGACCAAACATGTTAAGACCTACATGTTGAAAACTATAAAATATTGTTGAAAGACATTAGAGCAGTTTTAAATAAATGGAGACACGCAGGGCATTAATACATTAGAAGTCTCAGTATTGCAAAAATATCAATTCTCAAATTGATCTGTAGATTCAGTGAAATCCCAAACAAAATTTTAGCATTCTTTTTTTAATAATTCATACACTGATTCTAAAATTCATATGCAAATATAAAGTATCTGGAGTAGTCAAAAAATTTTGAAAACAAGAAATAAAGTTGATAGACATAGATTACATGGTTTCAAAATTACTACAAATCTACAGTAATCAAAGTTACGTGGTATTGGCATAAAATAGCCAACGGGAGACTCCAGAAATAGATTCAATTCATTTCTGCAAAGCTATCAAGACAATTCAATGAGGAACAGAAAATCTTTTCAATGAATAGTACTGGAAAAACACTCCCCAAAAATGAACTTCAAAACTTACTTCACGTAGTATGCAAAAATTAGCTTGAAATGTATTATAGACCTAAACGTAAAAATTAAAACTATGATAGTTATAGAAGAAAACATAGGTAGAAAATCCTTATGGTCTTTGGTGTGTTAAAGAGTTCTTAAATGTGACATAAAAAGCATGAAGTGAAAAAGAAAAAATGTAGTAAACTGGACTTCAGCAAAATAAAACTTTTCCTCTTTAGAAGATGCTGCTATGAAAACGAAACAGCAAGTCACAAACTGGGAGAAAATCTTTGCAAAATTTTCATCACACAAAGGAGTTTATTTAGAACATAAAAATATCTGTCATAAACCAATCAGAAGACAACTCACTAAAAATTGGCAAAATAATTGAACAAACACTTTAGCAAAGAAGATATATGGATGACGAGCACTTGAAAAGCTCATCATGAGTCATTAGAGAAATGCAAATTAAAATCACAATGAGATATCACTACATACCCACTAGAATGGCTAAATGTAAAAAGACTGACAATATCAAGTGTTAGTGAGAATACAAAGCAACTGGAATTCTCATACACAGCTGTTGGAAATGGTACAATCATCGTAGGATGGTTGCGGTACAACCACTTTGAAAACCAGTTTGACAGTTTCTTTAAAAAGTTGTAGATATACCTACAATTTTACCCAACCGTTCCACTCCTGGGTATTTACGTAAGAGAAATGAAAATATATTCCATACAAAGATTTATACATGAATATTCATGGCAGCTTTATCTGTAATGGCCAAAAACTGGAAACAACTAAATTGTCCGTCAACAATTGAGTGGATAAACAAATGATAATACATCCAGACAACAAAATACTATTCAATAATGAAAAGGAACAAACTATTGATACATGCAATGGCATAAATGAATCTCATAATTATTATCATAAGGTGAAAGGAGCATGACCAAAAACGCACATGCTGAATGATTCCATTTATATAAAACTTTAGGAAATGCAAACTCATCTATAGCATCAAAAATCAGATTCAGTGGTTGCCTGGGTTGGGAGAAGGGAGAAATGGATTATGAAAGGGCACAAAGAAACTTTTGGCAATGGTATATGTATTCATTATCTGGATTGTGGTGATGCTAATGGATTTTGAGCATAAATATGTCAAAACATCAAATTTTATGCTTTAAATATGTGCAATTTATTGGATGGAAAGTATAGCTCAGTAAAGCTGGAAAAAAAATAGTGCTCTGTCAAACATTGCTATTTGTATTCTTCCCTCTTTGTTCATGAATTATATAATGTGAGCAATCCAAGTTTGCATGTGCTTGACCCAACATTTCAAAATTTTATACTTAAAAGTGTTTGATATAGTTATACAGTTAAGTTAGAGTTTAAGTGTCTAAATGTGGTTTAATAATATTTTATCATTAAAGGTTACTTTAGAAAATGTGAAAAATATTAAAAAATAATAAATATATTTCTGACCACTCAGGAATAACAGCTGCTATTTTCATTTTCACTCTTTTTCATGAATATATAAAACCAAAATTTTTAAACATTGGAATTATATTATGTGTGTTTTGTATCTTGATTTTTTTTTTAAGATTGGCACCTGAGCTAACATCTGTTGCTTATCTTCCTTTCTTTTTCTTCCTTCTTCTTCTCCCCAAAGCCCTCCAGTAGATAGTTGTATATTCTAGTGGTAGTTCCTTCTGGTTGTGCTATGTGGGACACTGCCTCAGTGTGGCCTGATAAGTGGTGCCAGATCCATGCTCACGATCTGAACCAGAGAAACCCTGGACCACCAAAGTGGAGTGCAGGAATTTAACCACTTGGTCATAGGGCCAGCCCGTGTATCTTGATTTTAATTTAACATTACATTACAAGCATTTTTATACATAATTACATAATTTTCAAAAATGCAATTTTTCTTTTGTAGAATAAATATTACACGGTATGGAGTAATTTATTTAACTTGTTTGGGAACATTGAGGTTGTTCTCAACTTTGTACTAATATATATAATGCTGAATCAAGTATTTTTGCATGGATGTGTGTTAAACCATGTCCTTATTTTTTAGTATAGATTCTTAAAGATGGATTAATGATTAGAGAGTATGCATATATTTAGGATTCCTGACACATGGTGCCAAACTTTTTTTCAGCAACAGTGTATTAACTTACATCCCATTGGAAATATATAAAAGTATATGAGAGAACCTATCTTACTATATTCTCCAAAGTATTGAATCTTATAGAGCTTTTAAATTTTAACACCATTTTTCCCCCTTACTATTTAAGAAAACAAGGAAATTCCATGAAGGAAATTATTATTTTGATATGACATCCTCCTTAAAAGGTATGAGTCAGCTTTGCAGAAAAGTAAAAACTGAAGTATCACTTTTATGAGACGAGTAGTGTCACATTCATTAACTTTGCATTACACTGTAACTCACCTATTTCTTTGTTAATCCCACAATTTTCCTTTTGCTAATATACAAATTATCTGCCAAAAATAGTCTGTGATTCCGATACTCAAACAAGTAAAATTTTTGTGTTTTTTAAATTTTTTTTGAGGACGATCAGCCCTGAGCTAACTGCTGCCAATCCTCCTCTTTTTGTTGAGGAAGACTGGCCCTGAGCTAACATCCGTGCCCATCTTCCTCTACTTTATATGTGGGATGCCTACCACAGCATGGCTTTTGCCAAGCGGTGCCATGTTGGCACCTGGGATCTGAACCGGCAAACCCTGGGCTGCCAAAGTGGAACTGCGCACTTAACCACTGAGCCACCAGGTCGGCCCCTTGTAAGATTTTTAAGGCATAGCTTGTGAAATGATAAATTCATTTTTCTTTTTTGCTTAATGTTTTATTATAGGTTTCCAGCAGAAATTGTCACCTGGTGAGAAGCAACAATTACTTAACTACGAATATCAGGTATACTTTTATAGACTATGGATAGTTAAAACTGTGAAGAGTCATTCTAGGATCCACAGTCCAGACTGATTTCCTGTTTCTTAACTGTGTTACATCAGGGACAAAACTAAGACACAGGTCAAGCGGTAGAGCCTTTTCATTTTTGTGCATTCTACAGAATGTTGAGTCTTCTGGGTCTTTATTTGACTATTCATACCTTTACCCAAGTGTTTACTGATGCGTCCCTGCTAGTCTAGCACCAATGAATGGTCTAGCTTCAGACGGTTGTGATGCTGCTGGAGCCAGGCCCTCAAGAGAATTCAGGCAGGGCTAAGGTCTGTAGGTCCACTGTTAGATCAGCTTTCAGTGGGGTATTTGGAAAGAAAAGTGGTAAAGAAGCAGACAAAGTTATACTATTCGAGGCCAAAGAGTAAATAAATATATTATGAATGAAGTCTACAGGAATCTGCTCAGAGAAATGATCTAAAATGTGATTTTAAAGTAAATAATGTACACATTCACTAGATATTGTAGTATGTTATAAAAATATGTTGAAACAATGAAGAGTAGTGTTGAAGGGACAGGTGCAAATATCTTACCCCTGTGACTTTCACGGTACTTGATGCTTTGCAGGTGCTTAATACATGTTTGCTGACTGAACAAATGGTTGTTATCTTGGAGTCCGGAAAAAAGATGGAAAATAAAACAACAAAGGAGAGACCCCTTGGATTTGCGTGTTACTCCCAGAACAACCTTAGATGATTTCCTGTGTGAAGAATAAAGAGATGAGCAGTGAAGATGAGCAGTTTGAGTTTTCCTTAAAATTTTAATAAATCATATTTGAGCCTTCATCAACCCTCTTCCACTCCTCAGTATTTCTGTCCTTTCTCATATAGACTTATACGGGAGATTTGATAGAGGGAGAAGAAGGATGCCTTCCTTATCAAAGGAAGGAGGTCTCAGAGGCTCCAGCCCTGAGAGTAAATAAGAGATCAAGAAATTGGATTGTCTGGATCCAATTTTTACCAAAAGGATGGGCCAGAGAAAAAAAGGAACCTTAGAAAGTCTGACCTAGGTAGGTTTACATTCCAAGGAAAAATGAGTGAGTAGTGTAACTGCCAAGCTTTTAAAGCTGCTTGTAAGTTTGAAATTTCTCTATGATGTTATTTTAAACCCTCATATGCCTTTCTTCTTTTGAGAGCTGTAAAATTCTCAGAAGCACTCAGAATCATTTTCCGGCATAGAGACAAGGAAGGGAGAGAGAAAACAATGACATTGTTTTCAGGATCAAAGAGGGAAGAAAACTCGGGCTGGCAAATGAGGGGTGATGCCAGCAGAAAGCTGGGATGAGACTGGGATCCTCTGGGAGAAAAGGATGAATAAAGGAGCAAGCCTGGCTGGGAGACATGTCCTCAGGAGTTTACCTTAGCAGGAGAACCTTGCCTCCAAAGGCACTGCTAGTCTCTGGGTAGGCATAGATGAGTGTACACTACAGTGGAAAAGAAAAGATCACTAGTTTTTTCCATCAGATACTGACATGTTCTTTAAGATCACGAAGTTTTCTTTCCCAAAAATATCTTCTTATAATCTCACACTGATTTCACCACTTTCTCATTGTTAATGCCCTGCAGCAGAGCGGCATAAAAGCTCTGGGTGATTTCCTGAGCGCAAATCCTGGCCCCACCTATTACCAGATGTGTTAACATGTCCATTTGTTACCTCATATATAACATTAAGAGCAAAAAAAAAAAAAAAAAAGAAAAGAATAGCACCTTCTATCTGGGTTTGTTGTGAGGATTCAGTGAAACAGCACCTGTAAAGCTCTTAGCAGACTACCTGGTCTTGCTCAATGCTCTTGTTGTTACTGATTCAGATGTACGAGCATCTCAGTATTGGGCATGGAGTCCCCAGGGGTTCACTGGCTTTGTCAGTAAGAAGTCAACTCAAATTAGAGCAGTGTGGCAGAGACTGCTGGATGGTCATTGCATCAGCCATCTCTTAGGTACCACTTGAGAGCTTTCAGCCTCACCTATCTCCAAGGCTTCAGCCTCTTGTTTGGGTCCAGCTGCTGCTGCTGTACCACCTGTGCCTGTGCTCGGACTTCATGCAGATGCCATGGTATGGCAACTCCCCTCACACCCACATCACATGCAAACTGACCCCCTTACTGAGGCTTTGCTATAGATGCTAAGGCATGAGATGTGATAGGACCTGTTCCGTGCCCATGTAAACAGCTGGAACTGCAAGAAAGTTGATGCCTGATGGGGTGAATCTCAAAATCTCAACTGATAGGAGATAGGAACCAGCGGTCAAATTTCTCCTCCTTTCTCACCTGGAAAGACTGTTCTGAGATATCGTCATTCACACTCCTCTCTGAGGACTGTCTTATAAAATCTAGCAGTCAGTTGTGCTCGATACCAAGTGACGGGCAGCTCAGTCAAGACCCTCATATTGGCTCTCCCTCCTTCCCCACCTCACTTCTGCTCTTCTCACTTCTTCTTCCCTGGCTCTGTCCTCCCTGGTAAAGAGAAGTACACAAACTTTTGCCTCAGGCTCTGATTTCTGGGGAACCCAGGTTAAGACATTTCTTATATTCATCACTACTTCCTCTATACAAGATAGTACTTTTAATTTTTAGCTAAGCACATGGCTACCCAGAGTAAACACTATAGTTCCCAACCTTTCTTGAAGCCACATTTGGTCATATGACTAAGTCTTGACCAATGAATAATATGATTTATATATAATGTTTATAATAATAATAATGTATATTACATTAAATAATTATAATACAAAATATATAATATAATTATATATAATGTATAATATATGCAATATATATAATGTATGTGTATATATATATATATATATATGCAATCTAGGAAATGTCCTTAAAAGAATGGGAGTGCCCTTGTCCTTTTCTTTACTCCTTCCTCCTGGCTTTAATACGAACATGATGGCTGGAGCTGGGGCAGCCATCTTTGGTCACGAGGTGGAAGTTACATGTTGAAAATGGCAAAGCATGAAGATAACAGGAGCTGGGGCTCCTGATGATTGGGCAGGCACCACACCAGTTCTAGACTGCCTACCCGGATATCATTTTGACAGAAAAATAAATTTCTATCTTGTTAAAGTCACCGTAATTTTGGGCTCTCTGTCACTTTCTGCTGAACTTATTTCTAACTAGTCAAGTGGAAAATTGACTTTCTATATGAATAAAATTAAGAGAAAGGAAGAAAAAATAGCATAGTGTCATTTTACATGCATTACATGGCAGCACTGGATCCAAAGGCCAATGTTTTGACCATTACATTATACTGTCTCTTGTAAATTTAGACTATATAAGCCAGATTGCCAGTGACCCTGATCACCTGTGAGTTAACAGAATATTGACATTCCAGACTAGCACAAAACAAGCAAATGCTCCCCATTCAGAAACCTGGCCTGTCAGTGCTTCTCATCTGCATTAATACATGGTGTTAATTACAATCGTGGTATTTACTGTGGGTCAGGCCCTGTGCTAAGCTCTCTAGCTAGAAAACCTAAGAAATAGCACTCTGTGAAGGATATGTTTGAGAAAGACAGAGCACTGGTCTGGGATTCCAGTTAGGAGTCTTATCAGCATCTTGGATTAAGACAGTGGTAGGTAGCAGAGTTAGAGAGGAGGGGTGGGCTAGAAGACTCCTCAAGAGATAATATTAGTAGGACTTGGTGACTGATGGAATGTGGGGGTTGAAGGAGCTCAGGATCATTCTCAGGTTTCTATGATGGATGTCTGGTTACAAGATGGTTCCACAAATTAAGATGAACATATATAGAAGGAGGAAGATGAGGAGGGGGCAGAGGACGGGTGGAGGCGGCTTAGCAGAGATGATGGATGCAGTCCTGGGCATGTTGAGTTTGAGATATTCCTGGGCCTCAAGTAGAGATGCCAAGAAGGAATTAATATATGGGCCTGGAGCTCAGGGAAGAGCGCTTAGCTAGAGCACTTCACAAATTATTTTGTAGTTTTCTGCTTGTGACATTGCTCCTCCCAGTAGACTGAGTTTCCTGGGGGAGAAGTAGTCTTGCTAATCTTATTGTCCCAGCATCTAGACCAGAACCTACAACATAGCCAATGCTCAATAAATGTTTGCTCAGTGACTGAGTGACAGATTAAATAAATGAATTTCAATCAGTCAAAAAAGGGACACAGTTTTGTCATCTCAAGTTGAAACCCCAATATATATTCCAATGGAAACATGTGTACAAACCTCAGTTGGTTGCACAGTACCATTGATCCAGCTACATTATGTTTTAATAAGCTTCTGTGGGCTAGCCTCAGAACTGAACCATCCTTCAAAATCATTTCCACAGGAGAAAGAGAAACACCTTTCCACAAGAAAAACAGTGTTCAAATCCCAAAGTAGTTCACTCCATGCCTTTGAACAAAAAGGTCCTTCACTAGTTGGGAATGTCATTCTTTTATGCTTCTCCTGAAGAACTTACTGTAATGGCCTACACGTGCATCCTGGAAGCCATCAGGTCTAGCACACATCTCAGAGTGACCACCACACTACCTCAAAGCTTATGTGCCACGCTAGTCACTCTCCTTTGGAATCAGGTCGCTCCTCAAGGAAGAAGTTTTGAGGAAGGGAACAGAGGCACAGCTAGTGCCTTGAAAAGGACTCCACAAACTAATAATTGGACTAGATCGAGGACCCAAATGGATGTGAAGAAGGCCTAGAGTTTGCCCCTTTCTTCACACACTGTTATCAGCAATAGCTAGATATTTATCAGTAGCAGTCAACTCTGATTCAGACAGTCCCTCCAACTTCTCTGTAATCATTACACTTATATATTAATTTCTTGAGTAAAAAAGCATGCATACATTCATTTACTAACTTATTAAATTTCATATTACGTAAAGCAATCTATAGTGCAGGTTGCTTTTGAATTATTTTAAGTAATGGTTGTTATATCAGTGTTCTCCAGAGAAACAGAACCAATAGGATATATAGAGACATACATTAGACATTTATTATAGGAATTGGCTCACATGGTTATGGAGGCCAAGAAGTCCCACAATCTACCTTCTGCAAGCTGGAGACCCCGGAAAGCCAGTGGTGTAATTCAGGCTGAATCCCAAGGCCTGAGAACCAGGGGAGCTGATACTTTACGTCCCGGAGTCTGAAGGCCCAAGAACCAGAGGCTTCAATGTTCTGGTACAGGACAAAATGGACCCTTCTTCTCACCTTCAGTTCCATTTGGGCCACCAACAGACTGGATGATTCACCCACATTGGTGAAGGCAGATCTCTCCCCTCACTCAGTCTACTAAATCAAACGCTCACCTCTTCCAGAAACATCCTCACTGACATATCCAGAAACAATTTTTTAGCAGCTATCTGGGCATCCCACAAACCAATCAAGCTGACACATAAAAACCACCACAGTTGTATTTCAGGAAATAAGTGGCAAAGTCACAAAGCAAACAAGCCCACATGACAACTTTGTCTTTTTAATATGGAACCATGCCTAGATATTATATACCACTAGTGTTGCCAAAAACAACATTTAAGGAATATCAATGATTTTCCTTGCACTTAATAAATGCATTGTGTTGATACTCAGAGTTGAGGACACCAAAGTGAGAGCAGCAGGTGGGTTATAAATAACATTAAATTTGGAATCGGGAAACCTAGATTTTAGTCCCACACTAACTTCTTTGGGTGATTTCATTCATTCATTCATTCAACAAATACTTATTAAACACCTTATGATGTTCTGGACACTGTGCTAAATGCTAGGGCACAAGAGTAAAAGGAAATTGACATTGTCTCTACATTTATAGACTTGCAGTCTAACAGGACAGACATCAATTTTTTAAAAAAATCTATGCATTAACTACACAATTTCTATTAAGTACTACAAAAAAAAGTTACACAGAAATTGTACCAGGGTGGCTGGGTGGTCAGTACAGGCTTGATTATGATTGAGATACAAAGGATGATTCTGTGTCAACTAGGTAAATGAGGCAGAGGGAACTGCATATACAAAATCTCAGTGGCCTGGATGGGATAGCAGGCATATATTCCAGGAATTGCAGAAGGCCACAATGGCTTGAGCTTAGAGAATAAGTGTAAACCAATGACCAGCAATGGGAAGTCAACAAATGGGTCTAGGGGTGGGGTGAGGGGGAGAAGACGAAAATGAGATGTATTTGTATTTGAAGAATTAACCCTGGGTTCAGTATTGAGAACTAATTGTAGGGGGCACAAGTTGACATGAGAAGACTAGGTTGCAGGCTATTGCTGAAGCCCAGAAAAGATAACTGTTGTCTGACTTAGCTGGGAGTGGTATAGATATGAAAAAGCGAACAGAGACAAGAGGAGGTAAAAGCGATAGGATTAAGGAATAGGTTGGGTACAACGGAGGTGAAGGAGAGGCACCTGCTAAGGATAGCTCTACACTCCTGGCTGAGATAGGGAACAATGGAAGTATACCTGATTTGAACAAGACAAACTCTGCATATCTTAATTTCTGTTTCTGCAAAATAAGAGGCAAACTTTTCTTTAAAGTCCTGTCCAGTTCTAAAATTGTATGATGGTATTATATAACTAAATAATTTTTTTGAAAATAAGCAGCATCCTAATTAGAGTAAAACATTCTCTGTAGGTAAATAAATTAGTTATCTATTGTTACATAAAAAGTTACCCTGAACCTTAGTGACTTAAAACAACAAATTATTATCTCACAGTTTCTGTGGGTCAGGGATTCAGGAGCAGCTTAGCTGGGTGGTTCTGGCTCAGGGTCTCTCAGGTGGTAGCATTCAGGATGTAGGCAGGGGCTGCAGTCATCCAAGGGCTTGACCGGGGTTGGAAGATGCACTGCTTTCGTAGAGGCTCACTCATATGGCTGTTAGCAGAAGGTCTCAGGGCCTCACTGGCTCTTGGCCAGAGGCCTCCATCTCTTACCACATGAGCATCTCCACAGACTGCTTGAGCATCCTCAGAAGATGGCATCTGGCTTACCCCAAAGCAAGTGATCTGAGAGACAGCCAATGAGGAGGAAGCTGCAGTGCCTTTTGTGATCTAGTCTCAGAAGTCACATACTATCAACTCCACTTTATTCTATTTGTTAGAAACAAATCACTAAGTCCAGCCCACATTCTTGGGGAGGGAAATTAGGCTCCATCTCGTGCAGGGAGGAGTACCAAATAATTTCTGGATATATTTTAAAACTACCACAGGAAAGTTTAAATTTTATACACTTGACACTTTGAAAATTGCTGGGCACTTTTCCTTGATAGTAAATAACACTGTTGTATAGAGTCAACTAAATTAAAATAAAATGAAAGTGTTATAAACTAGAAAACAGCTGCCTAGAATACTTAGTGCTTAACTTCAGGACAAATATTTATTCATTTATTTATTTATCTCTGTAATGAGGCAAGGACAGTCTAACAATGTATAAAGCTTTTGAGTCATAAACTAATGGACATTTGGGTCAAAAAGTATGAAATATGGTAAGTGATTCTCTGTATATGTACGAAAATGTTCTGCATATGTTGGAAAATACATAATTAATTCTAGAAGTTACACATTGTTATGTATGAGAATCAAATATTTCATGTGTGAATCAGAGTCAGAGTTGAAGAATTTTAGAGCTTGAAAAAAACTTACAGATGGTCTGTTTAATCCAGCTCTCTTGTTTAACAGTTGAGAAAATTGAGAGTTCATTTAACAAAAAGATTTTCCTAGAGCTCTCACAAGTGGCAGGAAGCCACTTTTGATTGGCTGGCCATTTCAGAATAACGTTGGAGAGGGGCTTCAAGGCTCTTTGAGGTCCTCTTCCAGTCCTGAAAATCTATGAGGTCTTAAAACGATCTCTGGGAAAGGCACAAGAGGCGTAAGACTCTCCCTCTTTTAACATTGTTTGCAAGTAAGTTACTGAATAGTCCATTGGATCTTTCAAGGTCACTTAGCAACTTGTTTGTAGGAACTGGGAACAAAGCCAAGATTATAGATTCCCTCATTTAGACTCTTTCCACTCAGTTTATTACTTACCTCTGAAATTTTATTGCCGTTTATCACAAACTAAATTGGCTTTATTATATAAGCAGAGAGGATTAAGTAATAACTTCTACCTTGTCTTTGTTAAGACTAATATGCTCATATCTGTGAACACATTATGAATTATGTACTTATGTAATTTGATCTTAGATAGGGAGAGAATAAAGGTAGGAATAGACTTGTGGTTTCCTGACTCTTAGTTTAGGCATATTAGGCACCAAACCTCTATTGACTGTACTGAAATTTTATAGCTTATATCAGCAATTAAATTTGTATGGCTTACTAGGCATACAGAGCAGATGATAAGATTGTTTTATTTACTTTGTCTATTTTTACTGAGGGCTTTTCTACTATTGAATATGTACTTAAATATGCAAGATGGTGTGAAAAGAATGAAATATCACGATTTATAAAAGGAAATTTTCTTTTGTATTTTTCTATGTATAGCTTTTAAAAATAGTTGTGATTTTACATTTTTATAGTAAAAATAGTGAATAAAAATTTTTGATGGAAAAACATTTTAGTATATTATGATGCTTCAGATTAATTTAATATCTAATTTTGTACTAAAATCCTTGGCTTAAACAAGACTATACTTTCCAAAGACATAGTTGGAAAAGAAAGGCCTGTTTTAGTATATCAATGTTCATTTATTTAACAAGTATTTATTGGATGTCTCATTTGCCATAGTTCTTATAGTTCATATATTTCCAGTTACTGAATATACATTTGTTCCTAGATTGCCCACAGACACTTAAAAGTCAGCATCTTCCTAACAGGCCTGATTACCTCGATCTCTCAGTTCTACTTCTTTTATACTCCCCATTTATCTCACTGGTACCCATTGGAAACTCCGAAATCATTTTCACATCTCCTTTTCTCTCACTCCAAATCTTTTAAAAGATTCTATTTCCTCTTCTTCATCCTCACACCCTCCGAAGTGTAGTCTCTCATCCTCTTGCCTGAGCCTTTATAGCAAAATTGTTTATCTAAGGCATCCCTGATGATTTCACCATTCACTCTGTCACTGAACCTCTGTCCCAAGCAATCCACATGGCTGCCAGTTACTTTACCAGCGTGAATCAGATCACATAATGCCTCTTCTTAATACCTCTTATGGCTTCCAGTTACCTCAGGGATGAAAGACAAATTCTGAACTTCCCAAAGGGATCTCAACTAACCTTTCTGAAACTTCTGGTTACCAACACCCTGATGTCTAAACATCAACCCCATCTTGCTACTCAGTCTCCAAAGCTGATTGCCTTTCCCCACTCCTCCTCTTAGGGAACTTGTACCCATCCCTTAACTCACCCCTCCCATGTGGCTTTTTCTTCTCTAGGCAGAGTGGAATGCCATTTTTTCTGTCTCCCTTGACACTATGTGTCTACCTTTATTACAGCTCAGAGAGCACAGAGCTGTTTGTTTGCCTTTCCCATTACTGAAATTAGAGGGCAGGGACGAAGTCTTATTCAAACTACCAGAGGGCTAGAACGCAATGTTTATTCTAGATTGAAAAACTTCCATTTATAAACCATACGTGCAAAAATGAATTTTCTTCCTTTTCCAGAAAGACTTTTATATGTGCTAGTGAGATAAAAGCTTTGCAACTATTACTGGAATTCCAGAATTCAGAATTAGCCAATATATTGTGGTGGAGTAGAGGAGGATTGTAGCATAGAAGCCTTAGTAATAGACTGCAATAGATTTAGTTTTGGTGTTTCTTTTTTATGCCTATTATGTGCCATATATAAAAAAATTTTTGTAACTACTGACATCATATTTTTTTTCTGAAAAAAGTAGTTTCAGCAAATATGCATGATTTTTTCCCCCTGAAATCTGAAATATTAGATAAACTGAGAAAGAAAATTTTTAATTAAATCTTAATATTTCATTTAAAGGTGCCTATATTTAATGTAAGGAACAAAATAAAATAATGGTGTGTGCAGATTACATTTACAATCAACAGTAGACCTGACATGTGACTATAAAATTCTGTCAGCTCAGTTCATCACAATTCTTCACAGAACAACCTCACACTTAGGAAACAGTGGCTTTGCTGCTTTTATGTAATTGATGGTCCATATTGCAGTAAAACCCAACTTACATAAATTGGGTTTTTTTTACACTGCAAAACAATTACAGAAAATACTGAAGAATAGAATAAAGGACAAAAAAATGCCCATAGAAACACTATCCAGACAACTCTGGGTTCAATCTTTTTTTTTCCCCCTGAGGAAGATGTACCCTGAGCTAACATCTGTTGCCACTTTTCCTCTTTTTTTTCTTCTTTTTTTTGTATGTGAGCTGCTGCCACAGTGTGGCCACTGACAGAAGAGTGGTGTTGGTCCACACCCAGGAACCGTACCCGGTCTGCCAAAGCGGAGGGCACCAAACTTAACCACTAGGCCACAGGGGCTGGCCAGCAATCAATCTTTCTAACACCTCATAGTTCTTTCACAACATAGATGTGATCATACTGCATGGAGAGCTTCAAAACTTTTTTCCCCCGCTTTATACTATTAACAAAACACTTGCCGTGATGTTATATACATTACACAAACATTTAAAATTGTTACCCTAAAATGCGACAGAGTAGACACAGTTACTATGAAGACATTTAGTATCCATAATTTTTACTTTTGCATCTTATGAATAAATATTGTGATGTAGAGTTTATGAATAAAGCTTTTGCTCTATTTCAGATTATTTCATTCAGAAAGAATCCCAGATATGGGATTACGGGTTTCAAGAGTATGAACATTTTTATAGGTTGAATCACAGTGCCAAACTGCTTTCTAAACAAGTTGTTTCAGTTTACACTCCCACTCACAATGTCTGGAGTACCTTTGTTATCTGACCAGCCTTGAATACTATCTTTTACTTAAATATTTACTAATATGATAGCCAATTGAAATGTTAAAATTTCTGGTCTGTTTGCTGTTGCAGAGTATAGGATAAAATCAAGGCTTTGAAGTCAAATATTACTGGGTTTGTTCATAGCTCTGCCACTTCCTAGCTGTGTTACATTGAGCAAATTACTTCACTCCTTTGAGGCTCTGTTTATTCATCACTTAAAAAAAAAGCCATTAATGATACTTACCCCAAACACAAGGTTGCTATAATTATTAAAAGAGTCACCTAAAAGCATTTTACACCAGTGCCTGGCACATGACAACAGCTAATGCTTCATTTTCCATTGTAAAAGTATGTTATACACTTTTGTTTGATTAGGGTACCATCCAGGAATTTACATAACACCTTGACTTTATGTGTGCAGCTTGTTGTGGAAGGCTGAACAATTACCTGGAAAGTTCTTGCATCCCAGGGAGAAAGTCAGGGAGCAATCTTTTAGTTAAAACCACACACACACATACACACCTGGTTCCCATCCTTGAGGAATTTGCAATCTAAAGGCCTTTGAGTTTTAACTCTTGGGGCTTTTAATTGTTTGGAGTGGTCTCAAAGGGCAACCGTGGAAACTTACTGAAGAGTAAGCTTAGTGAAAATGATCTGGGGAGAGTTCCTGGAAAAGCTACTGTCTCAGAGAAGGGAAAATGCTAAGGCAGGAAGGATATGGATTATTTGTTCCATGAAAGTTAAGTACACTTGTGAAGTTTTGTTATTTCAATCTAAAGTTTGTTCATAAAAGGTAAACTATATAAAGCATTGCAAATAGGGCAAGCTAGGCTAATCTGATTTTGTGCGCTTGCCGCTTGTATACTTATATATACAAGTTTTGCTCTTTGAATCTCAGCAGAAAATACCGAGGAGAGGGAGCAGGGCGTAGATGATACGACACTGACTACAAGTCTTTCTAGTCCCAGCCACTAACTAAAGTGAGTGGGCTCGAGTTAGGCTATGATCAAATGTCCCACTTTCTGTAAATCCAGGATAATTCAGGTTTGGCTGCTCTTTGGGGTTCCACTTCCAACATTTTCTTCTTAACCGACTCCAAATGCCAAAGAATGCGGTGGTAATAAAAAATTATCAAACATCCTCGCCTGGATGAAAATCTGCACTCTCGATTGGGGCCATAATCCATCGAGGTTTTGGTGGAGTTGAAAAACTGCCCCTGCAAAAGCATGTTTTTCTAGTGGAGTAAAACCTGCCAAATTAATGTAAACGTTCCTTGTCGCATATATAAACTCTCTAACGTAGGCCTGTCTCTCCCGGTCCAGGATTTTCAAGCTGAACAGCCAAGGACCACGCTCGACTCGGCTCCGATTCCCTCGGGGAAGAAGTCCTCCGTGGGGGCGACGGCAACGCCCTCGGTGAGTTTTCTGGCACCAGCGGGAGTTTCAAGTTTCCACGCGCGGCGGGAGGCGGCGGGCCCGCTCGGAGCTTCGGCTCGGGCGTCTCCACTTCCTTCCCCTGCGGGCTTCGCTCCAGCCCGGCGCTCCCTGGAAGGAGAACCCCCTCCTCAGCGCTGGCCCCGCTCCCTTGGGGGTCCGCCCCGGAGGGCGACCCCCCCGGCCACGCCCCGCGCGGCGGGTGGGGGCGCGAGGGGCGGGGCGGCAGGGGCGGGGCGCGGGCGGCCCCGGCCGCGGCTCGGGAGCTCAGGCCGCGGCGCGAGGCCGGCCGGCCGGCAGGGGGAGGCGGGGGGCGGGGGGCGCGGGGCAGCCCCGCCTTTCCCCCGAGGAGCCGCCGGGCGGCCATATTGCGGAGCTGTCTGCGGTGGCGGCGGCGCCTCTCTTCTCCCGCGGTCCCGCGCTCGACCACCGCGTCTCTCTCCCCGCCGCAGCCGCGACGCCCGGCGCCCCCGCGCAGCGCCCCAGCCAGCCTCCGGGCGGGAAGGAGCCGCTCGCTCTCGGGGTAAGCCGCCGGCGCCCTCCCTTCCCCCACCGCGCGCTCGCAGGCTCCGCCGGAGACGCTGAGGTGGCGGCGAGGAGTGGCGGGGGCCGCGCTGCCGCTGGCGGCGCCGCCAGGGCCTCGCGCGCCTCCCTTCGCGCCCCGCGGGCCGCGGCGCTGCTGCCACACGGCCCGGCCGGCCAGGCCGCTCCCGGGGAGGGCGCCGCGAGGCCCGGCCTGAGTCGTGGCCGGAACACGCCGTCGCGCGTCTCTCCTCCTCCCGGGCGCGGGGTCCGCCTTCGGCGTCGGCCGCGGACCCCCCTGCGGCCTGCGGGACGGTCGGCTTCCCGCCGCCTGGGCGCCGCCCCGGGCTCGGCCTGGCGCGTCCTGTCTGGGTAGTTTGAAATGCAGTTATGAAGCGCGGGGAGCATTACGTTTTGCAGTGTCGGGAGGGAATTCATGAGAACAACTTCTCCCCGGCCTCCCGTTTGAAAGTGAGGGTGTTGAATTACTAGAGAGCGTGCGTTCCGCCCTAGTGGCTAAAGGGATGTTGCACGACGGGGCTTGGGGCGCGGAGCCGCTGCCAGCCGCACCCGCGCAGCGAGGGCCGCCGCTCCGCTCTGCCTGCGGCTGCGGCTGCGGACCTGGCAACTTGCTCCGGCCCTCGAGGCAGCCCGATTGCTGTGTTAGACCCCCTCAGACGAATTGAGCACTTTGCAGTCCCCCCTTCCTTTAAAGAGTTCTAAACTTAATTCCCGGGCTAACTTTGAAACGGGGGGCACTACATTAGTATTTCGGTTTAAATAGAGCACGTCACTTCCTATCCAGATATGGATTGATTATTTCCAATATTTGGGGTTTCCCACCCCCCTTAAGGAGTGATTATTAATGAGGTTAGAAATGTGTTAAAAGTCAACTTCATCAAAAATATATTTTAAATACAGTTGAGGTTTTGTAGAAGACGTTTTAATGAGTCCTATGGCGCCAAGACTGGCCTGATGTAAATGTAAAAGCCTGAGATAATAAGAGTTTATTTGATAAACGAGTACTTGGGCATAGACATTGCAATCTATTGTTTACGGAGCATACATTTTTTAGAACACTAAATACCCTTTTATATTTCGAACGGAGCTCTGAATGAACAATTGCCCATTCATTTTGCTGGATAAATAATGGCTTAATCCATTTGCCAAAACAGCATTATTAGATTTGAAAAGAGAGGCTAATATTCAGGATTGCACTTTTTTTGTTTGTTTTCAGGTTTCCATTGCTTTCACCATTGTGCTTTATCTTCCAGAAACTAACAGTTTACCTCAAATGTGGCAAAATATAGAACACTTGTTTTGAAGTTAATAGTATGCTGTCACAAGGATTGTACTGAATTTTGTTTCTTTGCTTAATCTCTTTTTTATATAGGATGGAATTTAATAAACAGTTAATATATTATTAGTAAGGAATGAATAGATGTGCATTGGCATTCTTTACAGTTTTATTTAAATGAGGCAAAATTTGATTATGGCATTTAGAAATGTTAAATTCTTGCCCTTGTGGATTATACATTGTTTTGTTGACTCCTGTATCCCCACGCATGGAAGAGCATGTAGGAGAGGCTCAGAAATTAAATGTAATTAATTTCAGTGTGGGGAAAGTATGTTGAGTCTGTCCTTTGTTTTGGACATTGTTACTGCTTAACTGGAAATTAAATTGATTATTCTTTTTCCTGTGGTGGTAAGAAATGACAGGCTTTGCTGTACTCTCTCTTGCTAACTCTCAGTAGTCTCAGGGAGGGTAACAAGGGTTGTTTCTTTATTGCTTCTCCATTCCCAAGAGCAGAATTGGATTTTCTTATTCATGTTTATCTTTGGCAGGCTGTTGAAATGAAAGTCTTTTATGTATTTTTATCTTAATTTCAATTCTCAGTCTTTTAATATAATCCACTATAGATTCTAATAGAATCTGAAATGTTGAATCGTGGTGGGAGTTTGTTTTTTCATCAGTTTTTAACTTAATGCTTTTTGACTTCCGTCATTTAAAAATGGCAAATTTTAACCAATATTTTCCAAAGACCAAAGCCTAAAAAAAAATGTGTTCTATTAAGGTTGTGAAGACTGAGCTATGTTGGTGGAGCATACCCACTAGGGTGTAGTTAATATAATCATGCTATTGCTGTAAATCTGGGAGGTCAAGGAAGTCACCTTTTCTTGGATGGCTTGGACCTCCTGCAAACCAAGAGGTAACAGGCACTTCTTTTAGCTACTCTGATATTACCCCTGAGGTACTGGGTTCAGTGGAGCTGGATTGGGTTGCTGTAGACTCCACCCTTACAGGGTTATTTTAACCATCACCGTGTTCCTGATGGCTAAAGGCCATTGGGGGAACCTCCCTAACTTCCAAAGCCAGTATCTCCTCACCTCTTCAGTGGTAGAAGTGGCCAGCCTGACCCCAGAAAGCTCCTCAGTTTCCAGCCTCTTTCAGAGAAATCCTGCCTTTCCTATTCATTTTAGTTCCTGGTATATTTCTCAATATTAATTTATATTGAACATATATTTTAAATCATTTTTAAAGACAATAAAAGTAATAGATTTTATGACAAAGTTAAACCCAGAAAGATGTAAGGGGAAAAGTAAAAGTCCTTCTCACTCCCTTGAACTCCCCACCTCTTTCCCAGTCCTGTTTTTCATAGGTAATTGCTATTAGCAATTCTTTGTATATAGAAAATGCCAATACTTATGCAAGGATAAACATATACTTTATATACCTTATTTGTGATTTTAAATTCTATAAAAATAAGGTTATTTTGTAACAAACATTGAAAGGGTATTTGATTTATTACTGTGTTACACATTGAGTAATGTTTTTCAGATTTGCATCATTTGAATGAAATCACAATTGAATTTCCTATAATAATTCCTGAAAGTATGTTTATGTACGTGTGCAAATTTTCTTGATTAGTGATTGAAGGTGAAGTTCATTTTTTGTTTTCTTCCTAAAGTATGGTTATATAATTGACAGTGAAAAATGATGTCCTTTAAAAAAGGGTTTATGATTTTGGGTAGTGAAGTGTCCATATAATGTGTTTCTTTGTACCTGGGAACTGTTTGGAAAGGAAATATAGTCGGTGTGATTCACTTCTTTATTTCTTCATTCCATTTAATAGTGTACTCTATCTTCAGCTTCCTAGAAGAGAGGGGTACATTTGGGTTAGGAGTTAAGTAGGGGTGTTGTTTTTTTTCTTTGTATAGCCAGTATGTATAGAAATCTTTGCAAATTCACTAATTTAAAATACTTAGTTTTAGAGGCCAGCCAGGTGGCATAGTGATTAATTCACACGCTCTGGTTCAGTGGCCTGGGGTTCATGGGTTTGCATCCCAGGCGTGTACCTACACACTGTTCATCGAGCCATGCTGTGGTGGCATCCCACATATAAAATAGAGGAAGGTTGGCACAGATGGTAGCTAAGAGCCATTCTTCCTCACCAAAAAACCCCCACAAAAACAAACCTTAGTTTTGCTAAACAGGTACATGTTATAAATTTGCATATGAGTAAGTTTTGTATTTTTTTCCTGTTGTAATATCAGTTACATTTTAACAATAGAATTTGAAATTAATTTTATTGGGGTTAGTTATATATATAAATAAGTGAACTTTTTTTTTATGTCAAGTGATCTAATGTATATGAATAGAATGCTTGAGAAATGCTGGTTACTTTTCTACATAATTTATGTACATTTGAAATAAGCTATTTTTGAGTTCACATAAAGTTGATTTGTTTGAGAAAGATATTCTCTTTACTGTTAACCGTTTAGAGAGGAGGTCAGCAAACTGGTTTGCAGGCCAAATCAAGCTTGCTTGCCTGTTTTTGTCAATAAAGTTTTATTGGAACACCAAATTGCCCATTCATTTACATATTATGTATGGATGCTTTTGAGCTAAAATGACTCAAGAGTCCATATTTTTTGCAAAACATGAAGTATTTACTGAGTCCATATTTTTTGCAAAACCTGAAGTATTTAGTGTCTGGCCTTTTACAGAAAACGTTTGCCAACCCCTGATTTAGAGAAAAGAAATCCTGTTGAAGGAATGTTTTTGATACAGTATCAAAGAAGGAGGTACTGCATGTTTTTTTCCTCCAGAATTAGGGAATTTATAAAGTTCTGAATTTCAGTATCAGTGTTTGATATAACTTTGCCTGAGTTGTAGTTAATCTTTATGGGCTTTTAGGACCTTAAATGTTTCTTTTAATTTATTTCTGAAAAGTTGAAGTTAAATAAGACTGGCTGCAGGTGAAATTGTGAAGTGAGCAATCTTCACTTTCCAGTCATTACATTGTTTAAGATGCTTTGGCTGCAATAATAGAAGATTCTCAAACTGGCTTAAATAATGAGAAAATTTATTATCTTACATGATAAAGTCCAGAGGCTCAAGAGTGACTCAGTAATGACATTGAGGACTCATTCTCTTTCCAATTTAGTGCCCTGTAGTTTTCCCCATTAGCTTCATAGTAGGACTGCTTTCCCTTTGCCCCAGTTTGGCTGCAGCAGAACGAGTGTCCCAACTAGACACAGCAGTATCCAAAAGAATGAGAAGGACTATTTCTTTTCCAGAAGCCCCCATCAGATGTCTTCTCAGTCTCTTTGGCCAGGATTGGGGCACATTCCATACCTAACCAGTCACGGGCAAGGGTAATGGAATTGCCCTTTCTTCCAGCTCTGTTCCCATTAGATTATTTTCCTATTCATATGTCAAATGTCTTGGGTTCTTTCTTACCCCCTCCCAAAATCAAGTCCAAGATTGGTCTGTCATATGTAGTCTAGCATGAATATATGAGTTCATATCTTCTTGGGTACCAAATTTATTTAACTTATGGAGTGAAAGGTCTTGAGTCCTGCTAAAATACTTTTTGAGGCAGGGGTTGACAAACTATGGCCCACGAGCTAAATCCAACCTACTGCCTGTTTTTGTAAATAGTTTTATTTGAACATAGGATAGCTCATTTGTTTATGTATTGTCTGTGGCTGCTTTTGTGCTGCAACAGCTGGGAAGTTGGAGCAAAGACCATGTGGCCCACAAAACCTAAAAAGTTTACTCACCAGGCCCTTTGCAGAAAAGGTTTGCGGACCCTTGGTAGAAGATATCATTCCTGCATTCAGACATGTATAATCATATGCCAAATACTCTTTGCATTTGATGAGTAAGACACTGAACAGGTCACCCTCTAATAGGAATCTAGATCTGCCATATTGTATACCATAAAGTGTGTTAAGTGCTCTTATCTGTATAAACTGGAGTTAATATTCAGTGCAACAGTGTTCTAAGCCGAGTCTTCTGTGAGGAGACTTCTGGGTGTCTCTTGCTTCCTACTTTTTTTTTTTTCATTAACTAGTAAGCTTTCAGTAAGTTAACCAGAGTAGGTGTTGTTTGGAACCAAAAATCCCTGGTTAGTACGTGGATTGATGTGGGCACATGAGTACAACAGAGAAGAATCTTAATAAAAGGGAGAATGAGGGCATAGGAAGTCTCAGCCATCGTTAATTGAATCTGGAACCCTTTGGCTTTTATTGAGTGTGTGGGATGGATTAAACTTTGTTAGCCACCATGAGGTATTTGATATTTGATTGATATTTAAGCTGTTCATAGAATCTAGACTTAGAGAAACTGTAAAAACTTAGTTTGGTTACTAAGTAAAGTTGGTGTATATATACGTGAAGAGCTTACTACTTTCATCTAACCAACAGGCAGTGTGATAATTATAGTTACTAAATGTCAAATTATCCAGCCTTTACATTTAATTTGATTGTCAAATTATTGAGATTACTGAAAGAGTCTTGACTAGAGATGATAAAGGCCTGAATTTGGGAGACCTAGTTGGGAGGAGTTTTTTTTCCTACATTCATGTGTGCTGTCTCTTGTAGCATGTTGCTTATTAGCTCAGTCATTTTTACAACATAAAATTGAAAGGAAAATACTTCCCTTGGCAATAATCAATAGAAAAATTCGAATGAATATTGTATGTAAACTTAATTCACCAACAAAGTTAGCAAACATCTGAGGCTCTACTGTGAGCCAGGCACCATTCCAGTTTCTGAACACGGGGATTGAATATCTCAAAAATTAGAAGCTTCATGATAGAACTGCCATATAGCCTTATTGTCTGCATGAGAGAATATTGTGTAGTTATAAAGATATTTAAGAAACAAAGATATTTAAGAAACATACTGAATTTATTCTGTTTTGAAAATGAGCTACTGTACTATCTGGTGTTTCAGAACATATAAGGTGTAGAATTGTTTGTGAGAAGTCTTCAGGTTAGTTTGAGACTGCTTTTTTCCTGCGTTAGAGGTGACTTACATGAACCTCTTTGTTTTTCCCTTTTTAAACATTTATTATATGAATTTTTGATATTTCCATAAATGTAAAATGAAGAAATTGAACTAGATTTAGCTTTCCTTACCTTTTAGCATTTAAAATTAATCATTGCAAATGGTAACGTATTATTTGTTTTCTACCTACTTTGGGAGCAATACAGATGTGGTGTTTCTTTTAAATTTACAAAATTCTTTTAAAAGAGAATCTAAGTTCAATATAAAACTTTGTTTTTAATTTTGCAATTCTGCTTTATATTTAAGTTCTAGAAATTTGCATTTTCAGTAACATGTATATATTGCTCAAAAATGTTGAATATTTCATTTCCTTGAAAATGCCTTTGAACAAAAATCAGTTTTTACATAGGCAAGTGCTTAATACCTTAAATAGAACTGCGCATCACTGTTACAGGAAATCCATTTACAGATGTGTTATACCAGTATTAGTGTGCACGGATGTCTTTAGTCTCTTGACCTGAAAACTACAGAGGAGAGAGCTTTAACTTGAAAAGCTCTTGTAATTGTTTAGGATTTGCTTGTCTAGAAAATGTCAGAAAAAGGCAGAATAAGAGCCAAAAGAGCCCAGAAGTAGAATTTGGAAGGACTTCTGACTTTGTTAACTAGCGTTATTACTTTGGGCAAGTCACTTATCTGAATCTTAATTTCCTTTTTAGAAGAATGAGGGATTGTGATACCTATCAAGGGCAGAGGGAGCGAGGGCAGTTATCGTGAAGATTAGATAATGGAGGTGAAGTGGCTGAAGAGTGCACATTCTACAGATACTTTCTCCAGGCACTTCCCTGTCCTTGCTTTTGGCTTTAGTTCTTTATTTGCAAAATGGACTAAGAATTCTTGTCCTCTTTGCTTCACTTGGTGAATTGCGTGACATTTTATCTGTAGGTAAAACTGAATTATTATTGCTATTAAATTCAATATTAACACTGAACTAAAAATATAATAAGCATAGTTCTGTATATATTAGAGGTTTTTAGCCTGTGGGTCTGTGAACTTGGATAGGGAAAAAAGTTACATCTTTATTTACACGTTTTCCTCCATTATGAATGTGGGCAGCAATAGCAGTAGCAGAGACTATTTCCGGTAGAAATTGCAGATATTTGCGTAATACATTACTAGTGTTGCAGATATCTCAAAATAGCATTTATACTCAGCATTGCTTAGAAGTTTAATTGTTAGATCCACTGGTGGGTATTGTTATTTAAAGATTAATAAAGAAGTACATATATTATTATATCATAAATTTGTGCTTTTTATATTTTGATAATTGTATTCCAATGTAATTGGTCTTTTATGTATTTTATTTTGTGCATTTATTACTTTTTTAGGAAGCAATTCATAGGCTTCACCAGAGGGGCTCATGCGGGGAAAAAAACGATTAAGAACTTTTTTGTAGATTGATGTTATTATGTTGATTTGACTGCCAGAGTTACCTTATTTAGTTTATACTTCTCCTGGTTACACTGTTTCTCAATCCCTGGTAAATTGGCAGAGGAATTCTTTTGTAATTTTTTGGTCTGTGGAGAGACCACAGTTATGTTCAGAGATTGCTTCTGTGTCTCAAAAGACAGAAAAAAATATACAATTAGGCTTAGGGAAAATAATATCGTAAGAGTAAAATTAGGCAGCCTGGTATAAATTATTGAAGCTTCCGTGTAGGCTCAGTGTGGACTAGACCTAACACCTGTTTTACCACCTGGCAGGTGGGAAGAGTCTGTTGTTGTGCCCTGACTTAATAGAGCTCAAGGTGTTAAGCATGAGGCTGTGCTTTTCCGTTGTATGAAGTAGAGAGGAGGCTGTTTTGGTCACTCTCAAAGTTAAAGAACAAAGAAGGGAATGTTTTATATGAGTGTTTTGTCTCTAAAATGTAGCACCTTGTTTGAGTACGTATTCATACACGTAATTTTCTGGAAATGAGAGATGTGTATGCTGGTAGCGTCTCTTAACACTACTTTCTGGATATGTTGGTATTTTGCTGCCATGATTGCGTTCCTTGCCTCTGGGGTAGTCGGTATGGAAAAGAGGTGTAGGGTAAGACCACTAAGTAATTTAGGAAGAGTGGAGGGGAGGGAGAAAATGTTTTTTCAGTGATCGTGTATTATGAGGGTAGAGAGGAGAAGAGTTGATTTCTATTATTTATTTTTGATATACAATGGTTTAAGTGATTATAATAGTTTTTTTAGAGAAGAAAGAAAAGAAGACACTGAAAGTCAAAGTTAGTTTTCAAGATGAATCAGAGATGTAATTCCTGGTCATCTATCCAGGTATCTTGGCTTTTCTTGTGACACTTTATTAAATTGTCGATTCTGCTACTGACAGATGCCAGTTTTAAGAAAAAACATTAATACAATCATAGAAGGACTGGAAATGTGCTATTGAAGTTAAATAATATCATCATATAAATATTTTTCAATAATTATCAACTTGGTTGAACACTTAGGTTTTAATTACATTTATAGACAGCTTAATCCTAAAAAATTTAAGGGACAATTCTTACGTATATCATATTATGTCAGCTAGTAAATTGATGCATAAACAATTTAGTGAAATATGTTTTTGAGGTTCTCATCTAATTTTTGAAATGAGGAACTGAACAAAAATAAGACCCTGATTAGTATTAAGTGTTCAGTTCTACATAGCCAAAGATCATTTGTAAGGATACCTGTGTTTCTATCTAGTTACAATGCGTGGCTATTCTGCCTTTTCCCTTATCCTTGTGTAAAAGTTGACAGAATTTGTCATAATATACAAAAAACCCTGTAATGGTCCATCATGTTATCACGTAGTTCAACATTACTTTACTTGTGATTTTAATTATTGGCTGTTATAATGATTGCTGAGAATATCTTGGCACAGATTACTTTCTTTTGTATTTTTTCTTTCTCTGGGTATATTCCAGAAGCAGAATTTGCTGATTAGAAAAGCTTGTAGCTTTTGTTATATATTGACAACTCACTTTCTAGAAATACAGAGCCAGTTTATGGTGTGAAAGCAGTATTTATCTACTTGTTTACTAACACAGTCTCCTCAGTACTGGCATGTGTAATTAATAATTATTTTGCTAGTTTAATGAGTATGTAATCAGTAATACCTTAAAGCTGTTTTGATTTGTAGTTTTAATCAGCACAGTGGGGCATTTTTTTTTAATGTAAGATTTGTTTGTAAAGAGTTTCTCATTTAACTATTTACTATGTGGAGTCTGAATGATATCTTTATATATTTAGTTATTTCTTTACTTTCCATAGTAACTTTTTGTTATGGCTGTTGCATGTTTTTCTACTCTGTTGCTTTTGTTTTGATACTTATTTTATTCTACCTATGTAGGAATTTTAAATAAAACATTAATCTGTTTTCATCATAACCTATCTATCTTCCTTAGTCATATTTTTCCTCCAAAGCTAGAATTTTTTTTGTCTCTCTTTTTGAAAAAAGATTAAATTACTTAGATTTTATTAAATGTTACGGTGAAGTTATAGGTCCAACTTCAGTTTGTTTTCTTAGAATTATGATGTTCTTTCTTATTACAAAAGCTCTATATTGTTTTTCTTATTACAAAAGCTCTATATTTTCATTTTAGAAATTTACAGATTCATTCTAATTCCTAGACACTCATTTTGGAGTATAATTATTCTGGTCTTTTCTCTTTGTTGATACTTTTTAGAAAGAAATGTGATAATACTGTATGTATGGTTTTATAACTTGCCTTTTTACGTAGTAGTTTTATTTTGCCGTGTCATTTAATATTTTTCTCTACCATTTTGATTGGCTGCATTGTGGTCTAGCAGAGCCTACAAGTGTACCATGCATGGTTCACTTAACTGACTTCTCAGTATGACATATACTTTTATAAACAGCACTATAACTAGAATCTTTGTAGTTATAACATTGTATACATTCGTTATTGTTTTCTTCAGGTAAATTTCCGCAATTGAAATTATTTAGCACTTTTTAAATATCAAAAATAGGAAGACAGTTTAGTATATGGGAGAACATTGGACTATAAGTGTCAAAAGATCTCTTAGCCATTTATTACCTCTGTAACTTAGGACAAGTCACTTTTATGCAGTGGACCTTGTTTCTTCAACTGTAAAGTAGTCATAATGTGACCTGTCTTGTTTGTCTCCTCAGTTTTTTGTTAGAAGAAAATTAAATAATGTATAGGAACATACAACTGTGAAGTATTCTATAAATATAAGTCATTGTTAAGTAATCAGTTTACTTTCAGTTGGTAAATAAGGATGTAGAGCTTTAGTAAATTCTTCTCAGATAATTTATAATTAACTGAAATAAAACAGGGTGAAGACTAACTTGATTTTTAAGAGAGAACACTGGTCTGAAAATATGTGTTTAGAAGCTTCTTTTAGAAGTCAGCTGTATCCTTATTTGCAAAGGCTTTTTGTTAGGGACCCCCCACCCCCACCCCCCACTTCCCCACAGTTCATATAGATCACTTAGGCTTTTGGAGATTTTAAAAGCTTAATTAGCTTGCTTAACAACCTGATTTTTGTATATCTTGGCCTATGATATATTAATACTTTTATGTCAGCAGAGCTCTCTTATTAAACCTGAAACTTTAGTATGGATTATTTTGCTTGAAAGGTCCTTTTCTGTAGAGTATAACTTGAAATAACTCTAAGAATTGAAAATATGGGTAAATTACTTTTTAAAGGAAAAGAAAAAAACTCTGCCTTCATTTAGTTTCAGTATTTGATTAATACGTAACTTCAGAAATTCTATAAACCTGCATACTTGATATTTATTTACCTGCTTAGCTGGCCTCGTGTTTGATACTTTTTCTATAATTTGAGTGCTTTAACTTAGTTTATAGTCTGGCATGTAATTAATGCTCACTTTCTTTCCTTTGATCTTCGTTATTGGTGAGAGGTTGCACAGGAAGGGCACAACAGCCATATGGTTTAATAAATAACATGATCGGTAGATGAGGAAGCTCTCTTGAGTATCTGTTAACTTCTCTAGGGTGTGGCCATGGGTCTGAGATGGTAATGGATGCTAAATCAAGGAGTTAATGTAAAACTTGAGTCTAGGACAATTAAATCCCTAGTGCTCTGGTAGGAGCGAACTTGAAACACCTCTGTAGGGATACATATACAAATCAGGCCTTGCAGGATTCCCACGTCGGGGAGTGGGTTAGGACATGAACTTTCTGTCCAGAATTAGAAACTTCATTAAGAAATAAGCCCTAATGAAATGAAAATAGTAGAATAATTTTATAATGACATAAAATAAACATAGGTATAAAAGAAGAATTAAAACGCATTATAAAATAGCATGGCATTATTAAAAAGCATTTTTTAAAAATCCGAAAAGGAATTTCTAGAAATAAAAATAATCACTGAAATTTTAAACTAGTGGAGAGATAAAACATTAAAAACAACTAGAGAGAATTAAGGACTAAAGGCATGTTGCACAGAGAGATAAAGAGTTGGAAAATATGAAAAAGTAGGCATAGATTAAAGAATAAGATATCTGGTATGTATCTAATAAGAATTGTTGAATGGAAAGAGACGATGGCTAATAATTTTACAGAATTTCAGAAAAGTGTGAGTCTTCAGAATAAGGAAGCTTACCAAATCCTGAACAAGATAAATAAAAGTAAATCTGAAGAACACCAAAAAAGAAAATCTTAAAAAGAGGCAGATTACCTCAGAGGAATGAGTTAGATTGACAACAGACTTGTCAGCAGCAGCAGCAGATGCCAGAAGAAAATATCTTCCAAATGCTGAGGGAACACGGTCAATTTAGAATTTTGTGTGCAGCTAAACTATTACTTAATGAGAAAAAGGAAGTATTCACAGGGAAGATACAGCAATTGTAAACTTATACTCAATAACATAGCCTAAAAGCATATAAATAAGAAAGTGGCAGTATACAGGAAGAAATTAACATTGACAATCGTAGTTGGGAAAATTTAATACATTTTTTTCTCAAATTGATTAAGAAGACTAAAATGGGTTAAAATGGGTGATAGTGGAGAGACTGTAAACAAAACATTTAAGTACTTGGTCTAGCTTGATCTAATTTATCAAATGCAGAAAAGACATTATTTTCATTTATATCTGGAACATCAAAAAAGAAGCTAAACTGACCAAGTACTAAATAGGAAGTTTTAATGAATTCTTTGGTTATAGTATAATAAACTTAGAAATAAATAATAAAAAGACAGCACTCGGCCCCAGGCCTCTAACCATTCCATTTGAAACCTTAAAAAAATTTCTTAGTAGTGATTAGAAATTGTAACTGGAAATTAAAACAGAGCTAACAATTATGAAAAAACCACGTATAAAAACCTGTGTGGGAAACTACTAAAGTGATGCTTAGGAAAATGGTGTGGTTTCAAATAGAAGGCAAGACAATTTTCTCAAAAACTATGCCCCAGAAAAGGAGATTTATATTTGTGTTCCTAGGAGCTCTCACATTGCGAGATGTTCTCTCTCTTGAGCAGACAAGTGCTGTTTAGGCCAGGCCCGCTGACCTGAAATGCCTTAGTGCAGGTGAGTTTGGAAAGCTCACAGAGCTCATCTGATAAGTGATTTAAACATAAAGAGGTAAAGAAATCTAGAGCAGATATGGTTAAAAAAATCACTTAAAAAAGAATACAGCGGTTACACTGTAGATATTAAAATATATTCCAACAGTACAACTAGGGAAAAAATTCCTAATGTTTTATATAAATGGGTAGTTGTGGCTTGGGATAAAAATTTTAGTGATAGTATAATAGACTAATTCAAAAAGTGCTTGTGTAATCTGAAAAATTTACTGTAATTCAAAAAGTTCTGATATAAAGCCCTCATGTCTCATGTGTGTGAGGAGTTTGAAGAGAACTGTTCTATGAAATATGAGATAAAGCAAACAATGTTCTGAATCAATATTTTATAGGTTTCTTTTTTTTAATTTTTTTTTTTTATTAAAGATTTTTATTTTTTCCTTTTTCTCCCCAAAGCCCCCCGGTACATAGTTGTGTATTCTTCGTTGTGGGTTCTTCTAGCTGTGGCATGTGGGATGCCGCCTCAGCGTGGTCTGATGAGCAGTGCCATGTCCGCGCCCAGGATTCGAACCAACGAAACACTGGGCCGCCTGCAGCGGAGCGCTTAAACTTAACCACTCGGCCACGGGGCCAGCCCCTATAGGTTTTTTTTTTAAAGTTTGGCACCTGAGCTAACATCTGTTGCCAATCTTCTTTTTTTTTCCCCTTCTTCTTTTCCCTCGAAGCTCCCCAGTATGTAGTTGTATACTGTGATTGTGGTCCTTCTGGTTGTGGCATGTGGGATGCCACCTCAGCATGGCCTGATGAGTGGTGCCATGTCCGAGCCCAGGATCCGAACCAGTGAAACCCTGGGCCACCAAAGCGGAGCATGCGAACTTAACCACTCGGCATGGCACTGGCCCCAGATCATGTGTTTTTGATATTTAAGTATACTAATAAATAGTCTAAATACATATTTGGTTATTTTACATATTCAAATGATACAAAATTATTTTTAAATATTCTTACTTGCAAAATAGGGGGATGACTTTATATTTGGAGTTGCCTAATACTTAGACATATTTAGTTTATGACCTTAATACACATATTAGAAAAGAAAAAAGATTGGAAATTACTTAGGTAAACTTTCAACTTCAGGGATTAGAAAATGAGCCACAGAGTAAAGCCAACTAGTGAGAAAGAAAAATGATGAGGAAAAGGACAGAAATTAGTAAAAGAGAAAAATAAAAGAAACAGAAGATCAACAAAACTGAAAGCTGGCTTTTAGACCAATAAGCTAAGCAAACTTCCGGCAAGATTAATCAAGCAAAAGTGAAAGCAAAAATTAACAGCATTAGGAATGAAAAGAGGATTATAACTGCAGATGTAGTAGAGATATAAAAAAATCATGAGAGAATAATACTATGACTGACTTTCTAGAAATATGTCACCAAGACTCGTAGAAAAGCAGACTTGGCTCTGGAGTAGGGACTTAAGAGTTTTGACCATGTTATGTTTGAGATAATTTTTAGATATTGAGCAGGTCAAGTTAGCCAAGCAAGTTCTGGAGGCACAGATTTGGGAGTTACTGGCTTATAAATGATGTGAAAAGCAGGTCGATTTGGAGGCTCTTAAGACCTGAGATGATATGGGTCTGAACTAAGACCATAGTAGTGGGATGAAAAGAGAATACAGAATTATAAGATAGGATGGAAGTACATTTGGGTTCATGAAAGTAGATGACTGCGGGAAGGGAATGTTGGTCTCTCATTTCCTAGATAATTGTTAAGGAAATAAGAGGAAATGAGGAGTTTAATACTTACCAACTGAATTTCATAGCTCAGTGTATGAGATAAAAAATATCTCAGGAGGAAGTTCCTTCTATAGAAAGTTTTATTGGCATGTGATTGAATAAAATTTAGGGAAGTGGACTTACTTTGATGCTTCATTTTTATTTTGATTTGGAGAATTTTCAATTTTGTTGATTATAGCATCTTAAGAAACAATTGATAATGTAGTATTAAATGTAAAACATTGTATTAATTTAGTTGACGCTAGTATAGTGAATAAGGTTTCTTGGCAGAGATATTACCAATGTAAGCTGATTTTAAAGTAATAATTTATCTAATACGCTTCCCGCTATAGATTTTCAGATTGGAATGATAATCACTTTTTCAGGACAACTAATAATGATTAAGAATGTTAGATATTTTGGTTAGGTTTGTAAGAGGAAAAACCAATTTTGTTAGATGTTTGTAAGAACATTTACCCAAAGACAGCATGACGGTTTTCCTAGATTAGGATTCCCTTCAGTTGCTTTTGGGGGAGAAGATACAATTTAACGTTGGTCTTGAGGACAATTCTAAGTTTCAGTTAAGGCAACTAGCCTGCTACTAAGTAGCTTGCAGCTTGTTAGTGAGGAGACTATGGCCGTTTTATACACCTTAGGTGAATAAGCTACTTTTTACATGTTTTTCTCTACTTGGATTTTTAAGCTCTCCAGAAGAAAAAATAATTTTCTTTAAAAAGTTATCTTTTTATAGTTTACATTAATCAGAATTTCCTTTTGTCTTTGGCAGTTCAGAAAAAAGGTTGGAAAGCGTTCTTGAGTTTCTCTCTTTAGAATCTGAATCCATCTCTCTTCACTGTTACTTTCCTTCTGTCTACTCCATGCTGATGTAAGGGTGAACCTGACTCAGAGACAGCATTTGAGCCCTGAGCAATCTTGTTTCTTTGCTATGTGCTGTCACTAATTAAATTAAAACTTGTAGTTAGTGATCAGTATGTTTATATTGTGTGACTTGAGATGTGTGCTGTTTTAAGTCACATCTGTGAATGTTTTTAGAGAATGTGAAATGATAGTAGAAGACATTGGAAATTAAAATGAGAGCTCTGTTACTTTAAACTCATTTTAAAATGTTTTAATATTTATTTTATCCTATATAAATCATGTTAAAATAAAAGCATTATATAAAAATAGAATAGGTCAATTATGCTTTCTTTTTCTTTAACAGAAAGTGACAACAGGATTCATAAAAGTGAAGAATTTTTAAAGGTGACACAAAGAGAAGGAAAATGCCGAAACCAGTAAGTGTATTTTATTTTTGCCACTATTTACTTAATAAAATGTCAATAGTATTGAGTTCTTTTTGGAGCAAGGCAAAGTGCTATGGTAGAGCTTTTGGGAAGAAAAAGGCGTTGCTATTACTGTTACTTGTTTTCGATTAACATGTCTAGAGCACAGTGTTGTGGGCCAGTGAAGAAGAGGTGTAGGTCACATTCTGGTTAAGATTAAAATTCATGGGTTCTGGGATCAAACTGTGTTAGTTCTTATCCTGGCCCTGCCACTTAATTTGAGTGACTTTTGTTAGATTAGTGCTGTCTCTTCAATTCTTAATTTCCTCATATATGAAATGGACATATAATTAGTTACTTACTTAAGGGAGTATGGTGAGAATTAGAAGATCTTGGTACACATTCAGTGCTCACTAAGTGGTAACTTATTGTTAAATAGGAAGAATTAACGAGAAGTTGGAAGGATCCGTGCATTATTAATGTTCTCATAATTCTAGCTTTGGTGCTAGTGATACCGATGCTGATGTTGTATAGTCTTAGATTTTTTGTTTAAGGGTACATGTGTGATCATTTTGCTTAGTTTTATAATTATATAGTTCTTGACTAAGGTTTATTCCTTTTGTCTTAGGATAAATATTCTTCATCTAACAAAACTAGGGTGTTTTTTCAATAATGTTTCTTTTGGCCAATTATCTTTTTAAGAAAATCATTGGTTATAGTTATTGGAATTTTCTGGTATGGATATCACTTTGGAATTTAAAGACTCAGCAAGTAACAAGGTGTGCATGGTTGGAGGGAGAGAAGAATAAAAAGAAAGGAAAGGCATAAACATCAGAAAGGAAGAAGTAAATTTTTCTGTTTGTAGGTGACATGATTGTTTATGTAGAAAATCCTCAGGAATCTACAAAACAACTACCAGGACTAATAACTGAATTTAGTAAGATTGTTGAACACAAAGTTGTATTTGTAAAAATCAGTTGTCTTCCAAATATACTAGCAGCAAAATTTGAAAAAGGACGTAAAAAAAATTTCATTCATAACAGCATTAAAGACATAAAATTCTTAGGAATAAATTTACAGAACCTGCACAAGAGCTCTACACTGAAAACTTGTGAGAAATTAAAGACTGAAATATACAGAAAAATATACATTGTTCATAGATATATGTAGAAAATATTAAGATGTCAGTTCTCCCAAGACATAATGGTGGATTGAATGCAATTCCAGTCAGCTAAGTCCCAGCAGGCTGCTTTGGCTAACGAACAAAGTTAGAAAACCTTCACTCCTGGATTTCAAGACTTACTCACAAGCTATGAAAATGAGACAGTGTGGGGGCTGGCCCTGTGGCATAGGGGTTAAGTTTGGTGTGCTCCACTTCACAGCTTCAGATCCCAGGCGCAGGCCTGCCCCTCTTCTCAGCCATGCTGTGGCAGCAACCCACATATAAAGTAGAGGAACCTTGGTACAGATGTTAGCTCAGGGCTAATCTTCCTCAGCGGAGAAAAGAAGACAATGTGGTATTGGTGAAAAGATAGATAATAGGATCAGTGGAATAGAAATATACCTACACACTTATCTTCATTAGAATTTCAACAGAGGTATTACACAGTTCAATGGGGAAATTAAATTCTTTCCAACAAATGATGTTGGAACAGTTATCCATATGGAAAAACTTGAACATTGACCCTTATATTGCAATTTATCCAAAAAATTAACTCCAAAAGGATCATAGCCCTAAATACAAAAGCCCAAACTATAAAACTGCTAGAAGAAAAGATAAAACATTTTTACAACTTTAGGATAGGCAAACTTTCTTAGGTAATACAGAAAGTTTGATCTAAGAAGAAAAATTGGATTTCATCAAAATTAAAAACTTTTGCTTGGGCCAGCCCCAGTGGCCTAGTGATTAAGTTCGGTGTGCTCTGCTTTGGTGGCCTGGGCCTGGTTCCCAGGTGCTTACCTTTTTTGTATGTGGCCATGCTCTGATAGCGGCTCACATACAAAAAGAGCAAGATTGGCAACAGATGTTAGCTTAGGGTGAATCTTCCTCAGCAAAAACCAACCAACCAAACAAAAACTTTTTCTGTTTGAAAGATAGCAATAAGAAAATGAAAAGGCAAGACAGAATGGGAGAAAATAATTGAGATATAAAGTTCTTTTAGAACTCACTAAGACAGCCTAGTCCTTAAAAAATGGGCAAAAACTTTGAACAGATGCTTCACAAAAGAACGCACATTAATAGCCAACAACCACATGAAAAGATCCTTAGTGTTGGGGTCTGTCCTGTGGCGTACTGGTTAAGTTCACCCACTCTGCTTTGGTGGCCCCAGGGTTCACCGGTTTGGTCCCAGGCATGGACCTAAGCACTGCTTATCAAGCCATGCTGTGGTAGGCGTCCCACACATAAAATAGAGAAAGATGGGATGAATCTTCCTCAGCAAAAACAGGAGGATTGGCCGTGGATGTTAGCTTAGGGCTAATCTTCCTCAAAAAAAAAAAAAAAGATCCTCAGTGTCTTTAGTTAGCAGGGAAACATGAATTAAAACTACAGGGAGACACCACTTTATACTCACTAGAAGGGCTTAAAATAAAGACTGATATGGGGGCTGGCCCCGTGGCCGAGTGGTTAAGTTCGCGCACTCCGCTGCAGGCGGCCCAGTGTTTCGTTGGTTCGAATCCTGGGCGCGGACATGGCACTGCTCATCAGACCACGCTGAGGCGGCGTCCCGCATGCCACAGCTGGAAGAACCCACAACAAAGAATACACAACTATGTACCGGGGGGCTTTGGGGAGAAAAAGGAAAAAATAAAATCTTTAAAAAAATAAAAAATAAAAAAAAAATAAAGACTGATAATATCAAGTTTTGGTAAGGATGTGGATCAGCTGTAACGAATATATTTCTGGGAGGAATGTAAAAGTTTACAACTGCTTTGTAAGCTATTAGTATAATTGAGTGGAGAACACTTATTATTCCTTGGAGTAAGGATTCAAAATTGTATATACAGTTTGATATAAATTATGTGGTGTTAATGCAAAAAATTCTGGAAGAAAAGATTTTAAGATATTAATAGTGTTAGATTTTTTTTCCTTTAAACTTTTAAGGTGAGAGTATAATTAGCCACCTCCAAACTCCTACAAAATAAAAAAGAGAAAGTCTAATTTTTCAAAACACAAAGCTTAGAGAAATTTCATTTGATCTCCATGTTTTACACTGATTGTGTTGGCCCCATTTTATACTTAGTAGATGTGTAATCTTGGTCAAGTCACAACTTCTATAGACTTTTTTTTTACTTGTAAAATAAAGTTGATTTAATAAGTGCTTTGATTACCTCAGAGAATTACTATTAGGATCAAATGAAAAGGCGTTAAAAGTTGCCTTATAGTGCTTTTTTGTTAAACATACTTGTAAGTAATATTTGTATTTTTCATAATGTTATTTATGTTAACATCTAATAGAGTTATTCTTGTTATATTTAAATGAGTTAATAGCTTAAAATGTTTTCAGTTTTAATTTCTAATGTGGTAGCGTTGATAGACACCCCACATAAACAAAAGCTTTTTGGGATGCTTAATAATTTTTAAGACTGTAAATAGATCCTGAGCCCAAAAAGTTTGAGAACTTCTGGCCTAGGCTATTATTACTGTCTCTATAAAGGTGAGTTATTGCAATGTCTGAGCTCCAGCCAGCAGAAATGGAAGAAACAGCATGGGGAGGCAGGCTCACTACTTTATGCCTAGGCGCTGAAGTGGCCTCTGTCTTTTCTGCTCATGTTCTGTTGGTGAGAGCTTAGTCATATAGCCGTACCTAATTGCAAGAGATACTGAGAAATGTTCTGTGGCTCAGTAGTCATATGTCCAGCTATAATTCTATAAAATTTTGGCCGTCAAACAATAAGCAGTCTCTGCCACAATCATATGGTTAGTTTAAAGGAGAAAAATCATGTGATAAATTCAGAAAGATCAGTTACTAGAATTGAACAACTATTCATGATTTGAAAAATAAAAACCAACACCTCTTAAGCTAGGTATAGAGGAAAACCTACAGCAAAAGCTGTTCTTAATGTGTTAACAGTGGAAACCTTTCTTTAAAAAAATCATAAACAAAAGATACTATCACTGCTCTGTTCAGCATTGAACAGGGAAATCTGCACAGGAAAGGAAGTCGAAGCTCAAGGACTGGAAAGGAAGAAACACTATTTGAAGATGTTAAGATTCTTTGTTTATATCAATGGTTGGCAAATTATGGCCTATATGCCAAATCCAGCCCACCACCTGTTTTTGTACAGTCTGCAAGCTAAGAGTGGTTTTTACATTTTCAGTGGTTGAAAAAAATTTAAAAGAATATTTCACATGTGAGAATTGTGTGAATACAAATTGCAGTGCCTATAAAGTTTTATTGGAATACAGTATGCTCATCGTTCATTATCTGTAACTGCTTTGTTGCCATAGTATCATTGTTGAGTAGATGCAACAGACTGTATGATCTGCAAAGGCTAAAATTGTTACTGTTTGGCCCTTTACAGAAAAAGTTTTCTAATCTGTGGTTTATATAAACACAAAGATTGGCAGGCTCATTATAACAGTTGGCAAGGGAACTGATAAAAGGATCAGTATAAAAATTAATTGCATTTCTACCAGAAGCAAAACCAGGAAAAATTTTGGAAAACTATTTTATTAGGTTCAAAATCCTGTATTTGATACCCTTTCAGTTAGATGAGTTTTTAGTATTTGAAATTTTTGGGATTGTAGAAAGATGAATATGCTGTATATTATGTGCATATGTCATTATATAGTGAAACTTTAATCAAGATCTGTTGCATCACCTCAGAAACATAATTCTATAAGCTGAATGTTCATTTGAAGTAGGATAAGTTAATTCACCAGATAATCTCACATCACTTCATGTCAAATTTTTGCTAGAAATTGCTAAACTTCAGTTTTCAGTGCTTTTAGGATGTTAAGGGATTATGGACCTGTATTTATAAGAGCTGCAAAACCATAATGATCTAAGGGAAAGATATCTAACAAATGATCGATATGATTTTTATGGAGAAAATTGTAAACACTTTTTTGGAAGATATTAAAGAAGACCTAAGTTAGTGCACAGAGCTGTAGTCATGGCTAGGGAGAGTCAATATTGAAAAGTTGTCGTTTCTTACCCTAAGAGACTAAGTTTAGTGTAGTTCCAGTTTAAATCATAATTGTGGTATTTTGATAAGTTTGCAACTTTGTATGAGCCAAGAGCAAGAACAAAGAGCCAAGAATAGTCAAAACAGTCCTGAAGATAATGAGAGGAGACTTGCCCTGCCAGATATCAAGACTTATGTAAAGTGTAACTGTAATTAAGATGGTATGGTATTGGCAGAATAGTTAAATTGACCAATGCAACAGAATAGAGAGCACAAAATCAGACTCATACCTATTGACATTTGATTTGTGACAGAGTAGTCTTTCAAGAGCAAATTAACTAATAATATAGATCATTTTGAAATTTTAAATCTCCATATCATTATCCTTATGGGGATTAAAAAATGAAATTGGACCTCTACCTCAAATCATTAGCAAAAATCACTCAAGACAAATTATGAAAAATAAAACTTGCTAGGAAATATAAGACTATCTGTATGACTCCATAGTAGGGAGGGATTTGTTAAGGATGGCAAAAAATGCTACTTGTATGTAAAACATTAATAAATTCAACATTAAGATTAAGAATGTGTTTACCGTAAAGGGCACTTCATGAAGTAAATGACAGGCTGCAAACTGGGAGAAGATTTTTTTGTAACACAAATAACTGACAAAGGATTAATGTCTAGAATATGCTCCAACATAGGAGTAAGAAAAAGACACCCCAATAGAAAAATAAGCTATAGGCATGAAAAAGGATTTCAAAGATAAGGAGACTGAATGGTCAATAAACATCGTTTTCTGTTGCTCCATAACAAATTTAGTACCTTAAAACAACATCCGTCTATTATCTCACAGTTTTATAGGTTAGAAATATAGAATGATGTATCTGGGTTCTCTGCTCAGGCTCTCAACGCAGAATTCATTTCCTTGCGAAATGATCCATCCTTCTTTACTGGAGAATGAAGTCTCTGGTGTTCTTGCTAGCTGTTGGCGAGGGCTCACTCTTAGCTGCTTTAGGCTGATGTCAGGTCCTTGCCCCATAGCCCCTCCATTTTAGAAATGGAGAACCTCTTTTGTGTCAAATTTGTCTCGCACTTTCAATCTCTCTGACTTCTGCAACCAGTCAAGAAAATGCTTTGATTTTAAAAGACTCATGATTAGCTTAGGCCCACCCACACAATCTTTTTAAGATCAACTGATTAGTAACCTTAAGTATGGCTGCAAAATCCCTTTTGTCATGTAGCATAGCATAATCATGAGAGTAATACCAGAGGGTGGAGATGATGGGTTGGGGGGACTGTCTCAGAGTTCTGCCTACCTCACATACAAAAATGTTCTCAGCCTCATTAGGAATCAGGGATTTGCACATCAAGACCATATTGAGATATTGTTTTATATCCAGTAGATTGTCAAACATTAAAAAATCTGATAATACCAACCCTTGGTAAAAATATAGATCAGCAGGAATTCTTACGTACTATTGATGGGAGTGTAAGTTCAATCATGTTGGAAGACAATTCAGCATTACATGGTAAAGTTGAAGGAATGATACTTTATTCCTTCGGAATTCTTCTGAGTATATACTTGTAGAGAAACTCAGACACATGCACTAGGAGTCATTTACAGGAATGTTCATAGCAGTATTCTTCTTAATAGCCAGACAGTTGGAAACATTTAATGTCCATTATTAGGTAAATACGTGATTGTTTAGTCACATGTAGATATTATATGGCAGTAATTACAACTACAGTCATGCATCACTTAACCATGTCCCGAGAAGTGTGTCGTCAGGTGATCTTGTCCTTGTGCGAACATCATAGATGGTATAGCCTACAACACATTTAGGCTATGTGGTACTAGTCTTAATGGGATCACAGTGGTATATGCGGTCCCTCGTTGATTGAAACGTCATCATGCAGCACATGACTATACACACAAAAATGTGAGTGGATCTTAGAAATATAATTGTGAATAAACAAACTACAATGTAGTGCAATTTCTGTTTAAACTTTTTGTTGAAATAGAATATACGTATCCAAAAGACTACATCATTAGTGAGTAGTTGATGAATTTTCAGAAAATAAATATACTGATGTAACCATTGCCCACATCGAGAAAGAGCACTTTTTTGGTAAGTACTATAAAATTTTAATACAGCTAACAATCAAGAAAAATTAAATATTTTACATATAGATACCTACATTTGTGGTAGAACTATTCTTTTTTAAAAAAACAAGATAGTGACAAACACAAAATTCAGGTTATTGCTTACCTGTGGAGGATTGGGGACAGAGAAATTCAAAAAGAAGAAATACACTGATATATGCAACATTATTTGTTATTTCTAGTTATTAAGTTGGATAGTAGATTTATGGATAAAGAAAAACTTTTTCTTTGCTCAGAAAATTTCTCACACAGAATGTGTGGATTTTCCACGCAAAGCAGTTCTCCAGTTCTGTGCGGACACCAATTGTGTGTCCTGCAATTTAATTCATTCTGACGCCAACTACCTGGAGTCGGTACAGACCCCACAGGTTAAGGGCTCAGTTCCACAAGACTGCCCCCCACTTTAGGTGCCACTCACAAGTAGTGGGTCCCCAGGTTACCCATACATCTGTCTAACTTGGCTACAAACTGAGGATTCCCTTCATCCCCTCCTCAGACTCTATAATTTGCTATAAACAGATCACCAAACTCAAGGAAACACTTTACTTACTATTCCCACTTAATATAAAGGATCTTATTAAGGGTACAAATCAAGGATACAGATGAAGAGGAGGCACATAGGAAGAGTCCAGAAGGGTCCTGAGCAAAGGAGCTTTTGTCCTTGTAGAGTTTGAGGTGCACCATCCTCTGCATGTGGATGCATTCACCAACTTAGAAGTTCTCTGAACCCTTTTGTGTAGGGTTTTTATGAATGTTCCATTACGTAGGCATGATTGATTAAATCATTGCTGATTGGTAATTAACTGAATTCCCATCTTCTCTCCTCTTCCTGGAGGTTGGTGTGGGTGGCTCTAATCGTGTAGTTTGTTCCTCTGGTTACCAGCCCCCATTCTGGAGTTATGTCGGGGCCCATCCAGAGTTACCTCATTAGCATAAACTCACCTGTGGTTGAAAGGAGCTTATTATTAATAACAGAAGACACTCCTCTCACATCTATCATTCAGGAAACTCCAAGGGTTTTAGAAACTCTGCTAGGAACCAAGATGAAGATCAAATACGTATTATTGTATCCCAGGAGGTTTCATTTTATTATGCTTCATTGTTTACGTATGTTACATGTATTGTTTAATGTGTATCAGTATTTCCTAACAGATAACTGTTTTAAAGAAAGATCTGAAAGATTTATTTGACTAGAGAAGTATTTCAGATAAAAGCTACATGTGCAGGGGCCGGTTAAGTTCATGTGCTCCGCTTTGGCAGCCTGAGGTTCACTGGTTGGGATCCTTGGTGTGGACCTACTCACTGCTTATCAAGCCATGCTGTGGCAGGCGTCCCACATATAGTAGAGGAAGATGGGCACAGGTGTTAGCTCAGGGCCAGTCTTCCTCAGCAAAAAGAAGAGGATTGGTGGTGGATGTTAGCTCAGGGTTGATCCCCGCCCACCCCCCCAACACTCCCCACCCCTACTCTCACCCCCGCAAAAGCTACATGTGTAGAGGTTCTGCTTGTTAGAATGAGGAAAACATTTAAGGGGAAGTAAGAAGTCTGATTTAGAATTCTAACATTGTGAGTTAAAATCAAAAAGATAGATTTGTACCACATCATGGAATGCTAGGTGGAGATGCTACTCTGGAGTTAAAATTGTTTTGGTTAAGGCATGTTAAATTTTTGGTGAGATATTTGGAAAGGTATTTACACAAAAAAATTAGAATTTAAGATAGAGTCTAACAAAGGGCAATAGATGAATGCTTTTTATAAGGTGAAGAATACATTTGTAGTATAAATAAAACTAAATATCTGATTTTTGTGTTGAAAGAAATATGAGATAGTGAATGACATTGGAAGAATTTGTAGTTATACCTCAGTTTAAATGTCTGCCCCGCCATTTGATATCCATGTGTCCTTGGGCAAGTAATGGGAACTCTGAGTTTTCATAGAAATGAACATCTTCTAGTATTGTTGCAGGGGCTGAATGAGAATATGGAACGCTCATGGTCTTGTGCCTAGTATATGTTAAATATTCAATAAATGTTTTTAAAAGAGAACTTTGTAAGCTCTTTGTTTTTCAAGTAGATTTAAGATTTCCTGTAATTAAAATCAAACTTTATCACTTTAATAAAATATTAGGTACAATTATGAAGTTGCTCTTGACTGGCTACATATTATATGACTTTATTTTATAAATCAGCTGAAGGTATTTTCTCATGACTAATACTTAGTAAGTATAATCTCTCTCCTGATTATCCCTTTTGTTTTTATTACAGATCAATGTACGAGTAACCACAATGGATGCTGAGCTGGAATTTGCCATTCAGCCTAATACAACTGGCAAACAACTTTTTGACCAGGTATCGTTTAGCCACATAAAGTATGCAACTTTTAACATCATAATTTGGATGCTACTGCAACTTGTTTCTGTGTTTTCCTATACCTTTACTAATAATGCAACAGTGTAACACTAGGAACTTTCACCATAGGTATTCAGAGATCTTAACAGCTATAGTGACATTCTTACTCTTTCTCATTCCTAGATTTGAGGAATAGGACTTTTTGAAAATAATTATTAGCAGGTATTTATGTAACATCTGCTATGTAAATCATTGAAATGAAGACTAAAAGGAATTAAAAGATAATCTACATGGTGGAATGGGTGGAGATTCTAGACAGAGGAGATGGCAGGAGCAAAGGCGCAGAATTATAGGCTAAAGTAGGCACCTAAGAGCAGTTTGATGTCATGTTAAAGAACTTGGACTACTGATGTTTTTTCTCATTCTTGAGTACACGTTTGAGTCACCTGTGGAGCTTTAAAAAAAGAAAGGCAGTGCTTGGAAACCATCTCCAGAGATTCTGATTTAAGTGTCTGGGGCCTACTCTAAACCATTAGTATTTTTTAATTTAACCTCCCCAGGTGATGCTATATGTAATGTTGTAAGTAGTCAAGTTTTATTGAGAAACGGAGGAAAGAGATTGGTGCCCAGAGTCAAGTGATTAAGAAGGTGAACTGATGATTGCAAAGAGGAGGAAGGTGAGGTATCTTGCATGGCAGGAGTCTTAGAGGAGGATAACTTACATATGAGCAGGAGCGCAGTGGTCTGTGGTCAGACTAACTTGACCTTAGAGAATGGGAGAGAAAGTTCCTAGAATCACAGCAATAAATAACCCATTAGATGTCTTGGTGTTATCAGCTGTCATTCTGTCTATATACTGATCCAAAATATGATGAAATGAAATTTTAAAATTTTGTTAATTTTAAAAAGTTAATAGGGTTGTTTCTTTTTTTGACAAAGTAGTATACTTAATCTCCTGACTAGGTGATTAATGATCTTGAAAGCCCTGATAAGGTCTTTTTTGGAGGATGAAAGACTGTTTTTGTGTGAGTGAGCGAATTTTTAAAGCAAAATCATAAGCAGCTACATGATCCTACATTATGGATATTTTACCTGTGAACAAATATCCCCTTCTCTTGATTCTTCTTGACCTCCTGTTTGTAAATATATTGCCTACTTATTTGAATAAAAATGTGAATGGAGTTAGCATTTATTGTACTTTATAGCAAGTTGAAATGTTATTTACAGTGAGCGAAATGTTTGTGGTAGTCAAAAACTAATCAGCAAGTGGGCCTTTTTGGTATTGGATACAGAGAAGTATGTGTTTTTTATTAAGTAGGTTTGCTTTAGTTTGGATACCAGGGAAAATGAGACCTTATTTACTATAGTGCAGTAATGTATAACAGTTTAGAAGTGTGGGCTCTGGAGCTGTGCTGCCTGCAGTTGAGTCCCAGCTCTAGCTGTTTGACTTTGGACAGATTACTCTCTTTGCCTCATTTTTCTCATTTGTACAATTAGGATGATGATAACATTACTCCCTCAGAAGGTTGTTATGCGAATTAAATGAGCATCCATGTAAAGTACATAGAACAGTATTTGATACATACGTACATACACACAACATACATATATTTCATATTGTAAATGAAGGTCTAGATTAAGGACTATTGTTATTTGTTATGACTCCCTCAGTAGTTAATTCCTTTAGTCAGTGTTCTGTTTCCTGACACTTCTCTTGAGCCTGAATCTGAGCATCTAAAAGCAGGTTTTCCCTTGGATGTAGTGAGTATATGGGGTGAGCTGGCGGGTAGACAGGTTGAGGGTCGGGCCAGGAGCAGAGCTGGAAGAGGAGTCATCCTCAAATGAGGGTACGTAGACACCTGAGTCCACCTGTAGCAAAGCCTCGCTTCTGATTGTGATATTGGCAGGAGGCCAGCTGCTGTGTGCAGGGGGCTCTGGTTGAGTGCTGGAGCTTCTTTGGTTTGCTCCCTCCTGACTCTTCCTTTACTGGCCTCCTCTTCCAGCTTCTACCTGTGTGATTAGAGAGTATTCATATCCCCAGAGAGTGCTCAACATGATCTGTTAGGATGCAAGAAAAAAATGTTAAAATGTCTGTTTATGTTTGTGTCTTTCCTCTTTCAAATTTTTTAAAAAATATATGCTTTATAATGTATTAGTGTGATAGCGTTTGTATAATTTATAAGTAAATATATATGGTAGTTATATGCCTAAGCATTTTTTTTTACTTATAAAATTATGTGATTGAAAGTTTCTGAGAACAGTTCCAAAAGTAGGGAAAGAGCTGCTAGGAGATACGGCCTCTTAAGGAATCTCAAAACTGAGCTCTTTTATTCTTCCTGGTGTTGTGATAGTCTGAAGTCAGTTAAGGTACTGTCCCTTGTGCCCATTGTGGCAAACCCTCCTTTGACTTAGACAGCATTGTGAACCACACAAAGATTGGAGGCAAAAGCTGAGGCCACTTTCTTTGATACACTTCTCTCTGTTGCTCTTGACCCGTGTAAATTCCCCACTCCTGCCACTCTGAACAGGAATGTTTTCTGTGGCTCTGCTGGGACAGCTGATCTTTTGCCAAAGTTAAATTATCTGGGATCTCCTTTGTCCACATTCAAGTTTTGGTTATTTGGCATTGATCCGCTTTTGTATCATTATGAATCTTTACATGCCTTATCATCCAAAAATTTCTCAGCTTTTGGTTTTTTGATGATAACCTTTCTTAGCACAGCTGAATATTTTTTCATTCTTTCTTTCTTTTTTGACTTGAGAAAAATGTGCCCTGAGCTAACATCTGTGCCAGTCTTCCTCAATTTTATATGTGGATCACTGCCACAGCATGACCACTGATGCGTGGTGTCGGTCCACGCCTGGGAACCGAACCCAGGTCACCAAACTTAACCACTAGGCCACGTGGCCAGCCCCTGTTCTTCCTTATTTTTATTTTTTGTTTATGTGTCACTTCAGTGAAGTTTTTCAAGAGAGGGAAAATAAACTGAAGGGTTCAGTTTGCCGTCTTGAAACCAAAAGCCTGGCATATTTTTAGATTTTTTTTTAATGAAGAATGTTCATTGCTTAAGAACTAATGTTAATCTTTCTCTAAAGCTTTTAAAATGTGATAAGTTCTCACCTCCCCTGGCTCATTTCCTTCATTTTAAATATAGATTAAAAGAAAAACAATATGCTTTTGTTAAGCGTTATTACAGTCCTTCACGTGGGGCCTGGCTCCCCACTTCATTTGCTCTGACACTTGGAGTGCCTACCACAGGATATCATTCTTTGAGATGACATGGATAGTAAGATAAGGCAGTAATCTCTGTCCTTGGTTTTAAACAGTCAAGGAGGGTAATAGACACACTACTAATAATATAGTTAATTATGATAGAGTAAATGTTGTAATAGCAGTATAGATAAGTACTATGGAGACATCAAGGAACAAGTGATTAATTTTATGTTGATGATAGGAGAGCTTCATTCACAGAAGGCATGTTAGTTGAGGTGGGCCTTGAGGAATAAGTTATTCAACAGGTGGTAAAAGTACAGAATAGACATTCTAGGCAGAGGGAAAAGTGTGAGTAAAGCTGTAGAAAGGTGAAATTTATGGGATGTTCCAAGAACGGCTTCTTGCTCCCTGAGGGAAGAACATAGAATCTGTGATGGTGAGTGGAGGGAAGCAGGAGTTGGGGGTGAAATCACCAGCTGGAGAACCTGGGGTGTGGCATGCAAATGTCCTCAGAAACTCTCATCGCCAGGATGATACTATTTGCCTTGCCTACCTATGGGGATAAATTGAAATAGGAAAGGATTGTGACAGCTCTGTGTCTCTTTCCCAGGCTCCTCTTATCTGTTGGGTCATGATGGGAGATGAAAAGGAAAGGAAGTAGAAAAAAGTGGATCAACAAATAGGATTGAAAGGATGCTACAAAATTTAATATATAAAACCTGAATTTAAGTTTTCAGAAATGTTCTTTTAATTAATATGTTAAATTTAGGAAAGATTTTCTCTATAACAAAGGAATATACCTATAATACATTTGTAGTTTTGTTCTTCTTTTGAAGTGTAGTGCCATTTAGTTATAATGTGAATGCTGAACTGAAATTGACTTTTTTTTTAAGGTGGTGAAAACAGTTGGCTTGCGTGAGGTCTGGTTTTTTGGGCTGCAGTATGTGGACAGCAAAGGTTATTCTACGTGGCTTAAGCTAAATAAAAAGGTAAAATATGTATGATACCATTAGCTAATAATTAACTTACTTTGAAGTTATCCTGATCATGAATTTGTGCCAGAAGAGCTCAGGGTCCTCATGGTTTCAGGCTTTCTTTTCCACTTATCTCTGTGGATCATTCAAGGTATCATGTCTTTTAATTCCATAAGGCACCATCAACTTAGCATCTTAGAAAATAGAAATATTTACTTTTCCTATTTGAAAACTGAACACATAAGAAATACTATGTGTAACTTAGTACTTTGACTTTGATTTAAACATCTGCAGGATAAGCTTCTTGACAAGTTTCAATGTGGTTATTAGATAGGATCTATGAGTTACAGCTCACATTTGTGAACGTAGAATCTTTTTTCTCACATGTTATATTTTTTATAGGTTTTGAATCTTACACACTGGAATGTTACTTACAGATTTAGAATATTACTTATGTTTCACATCTTACTTTCTTCCAAAAAGAATTGGATACGACTAGGTTCAGTTATTGTGAACTTAAGACTTTTGTTGATTATACTTGAAATTACTGTTTCAGGTGACACAGCAAGATGTTAAAAAAGAGAATCCTTTACAGTTCAAATTTAGAGCTAAATTCTTTCCTGAAGATGTTTCTGAGGAATTAATTCAAGAAATAACCCAGAGACTTTTCTTCTTGCAAGTTAAAGAAGCTATCTTAAATGATGAGATATATTGCCCACCAGAAACTGCTGTTCTTTTGGCTTCCTATGCTGTGCAAGCCAAGTATGGAGATTATAATAAAGAGATTCATAAACCAGGCTACCTGGCTAATGATAGACTCCTACCCCAGAGGTAAGTGAAACATGCTTTTATGTTATATCCTTTGGAAAATTACATTTCAGAAGTTTGTAAATAGATTTTTCTTTTTTTTAGATTTTAGGTTTCCAGCTGGATTAGAGAGTAGGCTTTTGGAAATCATGGCCTAGTAGCTACATAGGTTTATATACTCTGTAATTACATAAGCTGTCTGCCTCTTCTCTCCTCATTTCCACAAGATAAGCAATAATAAATAGAGGTAGAGATAATTTGGGCTTGAGGGAGGATATGACTGTTGCTGCTTGGTAAGTTCTTACACAGGCAGATAGGTGCTTAATAAATGCTTTTGACAATAATGAGTGCCAGGCTATGTTTTTTCCACAGAATTAAAATTAACTTTCTAACTTTTTAAAAGGCATTTTAAACTCCATTTTCAGGCTCCTAGTCTAGTGCTCTGTTCTTATCTGCAGTATATTGCTGCCTCTGTAACAGTTATTTTAAAGTAGCATGGCATAGGAAAAAATCATTAGAAGACCTAGATTTTGAGTACTGATTCTATCCTTTGCTAATTATGTGAGCTTAGGTGCACAGTCTAAAATCTGTGGATCTGCAAAATGGGGATAATAATTCTGGTCTGCTTACCTTAAAGTTTATGCTTACAGTCATGAACTCTATGATTTACAGTTTTAGCTGTAAAATGTGATATGTGTTAGTTGGTCGTATTTTTTATGAAATCTAGAAATTATGACGTCAAGTATTGCTTTTAAATATCTCAGTTCTTGATTTTAGTAGCACACATGTCCCTGACCTTAGAGTGCACTCGGAGATCTTTCTTTTGGAACCTGGAAAGAAGTTGTTACTGTTCTTCGTCCAAATTCCTGAATTTTAAAATTTCTATTTAAATGCAAAACTGTATATTATTAACCTAAAATTTCAGTTCTACATGCACCACTTCCTCATAGTGTTTAAACTCTTAGATGTAGTTTCTTTTTCATAGGTGTGAAATATGAAGAAAGACGTTCTACTTCATGTTGACTTTTATTAATTTCGTTTGGTGGTAGGCATTAACATTTATTTTTAGCTAATAAATTGTATTGATATATGCTTTTAAGGTACTATTGAGTACAGTAGCTTTAATATTTGATCATTAAGTGTTAGACTGTTTTAGCACAGTAGTAGTTATCTTAGAGAGTAAAATAATGTGTGTTCACTATAAGAATCAGCATTATGAGATACTTTTAGTCTGTATGTTGGGTTTTAATTATTATTCCAACCCCAAATTCTTTGTCTCAGGATTTTTTTAAGCACTGGATTGAGTAATTGATTACTGGCTCAGTAGAAATTCCATTTCAGATAAGGGTTAGTTTTTGTTTTTAATTGAGGTATAATGTATATATAGTAAAATGCACAGTGGATTAGGTTTTAAATCAATACATAAGGTAATATGTTAAAATAAATTACTCTTAAATTTCTTAATTGTTCATAAAAGAATAGGCATACTTTATCTCAACAAGTATAACATAGATATTCTTTCAGTGTTCTATCAGCACATGAATTAATTGGCTTACATTTAATTGTCCGTATGATTAAAAAACCTCTTTTAAACACTGGATCACATGTAAGCACAATTAACTTCTTTACTTTGAATACATGTGTGCTATAACTTGCTCTATTTAAAAAGGAAGATAGCCCATGTTCTTCAAGATTTGGTCTTTAACTGTGGAGGTCTAGGCAATCAAGTGTTCTTCAAGTCGATAGTCTCTGAGGACTAATTCCAGCTATCTACGCATAAAAGAGACTTACTCGTAAAGTCTGAATACTAATTTTTTGGTTTAGAATGGAGAAAATACCTTCACAGTGATTAATTTATTCCATGAATGATATATGGCACACTTTTTCTCACTATCTAAGTATTTGGAGGGAAATTAGTAATCAGAAGGTTATTTAGTGATTATAAATCAGATGCAATAATTTGATGATTTTACTAGATGCTTTTAATTCTTGTATTGAAAAATCCAGATAAGCAGTCTGTTCTCTTACAGTAAATTCAGCTCTCTAGTGATATGGATAATCAGCTTCACCAGATAGTATCTCTCTCCTTTAAAAAGAGCTAGATATACATAAATTTTTACGTGCCAGATTTCTAACTTGGGCATCTTGGTGGTTGGTAATACCTTTTTGCCAAGATATGGGGAGATGGAATACATTTCAGAGGAGGAAGATTTTAGTTTTGAACGTACTGAGTTTGAAAAATCTATAGTATAACCAAGAGAGATAGCTAGTATTCATTTGTGGATGTGAGTTTGGATCTTGGAGAGCAGTCTGAACTATAGATAGAGTTTTGGGAGTAATCAGCAAATAGATGATAATTAACCCATAGGAATGAAAAAGATGGACCTGAAAGTACATATAGAATGAGAAAAAAGGCCTAGGACAGACCTTGTTGAAACTTAACTTTTGTGTACAGAGGAAGAGGTTCCTGTAAAGTATATTGAGAAAAAATGGCCAGAGTCAAGAATAATACTAGAGGAGTGTTACATCATGGGAAACCAAGATAAAAGAATGCTTCAAGGAGAGACTGGTCAGCAGTGTCGAACAGGACATAGAGGTCGAGTATGTGGAGAACTAATGTATCTGTTGGCTTTAACAATAAGGAGATTGCTAGTGACCTTAGTAAGAGCAGTTTCAGTAGAGTGTTCATGATTGAAGCCAGATTGTGGTAGACAAGGGGCAGTGGATGCAAGCTATGGAAAGGAAGGATAGTAAATATAGACAGTTCTCTAAAGTTTGGCTGTGGAAAAGAAAAAAAAACAAAACCTAGATGTAGGGAAACATGGGTTTATAGGCATGTTCTTTAAAAGATGGAAAAGGATTTATTTTAATTTTTTTATTGACTCTACAAATTTTTGAGTACCTCTTCAGTTCTGGCACTGGGCGTGTAGTGGTAAGCAACATGGATGTGGTTTTTGCCCTCTGTAACACAGACAAGTATATATGATAAGATATGTAGGCAGGGGACAGTAAATATGTCCCGTGTCATAAATGATGGAGTAAAGATCCTAAGACAATGGAGAGAGAAGTCATTTAAAAGCCCAGATAGACAGATTTAAAGTCAAGTTGAACAAATTAGTCTTGGGTATGAAGAAGGACTCCTTTGTTCTGGACAGAACAACCAGAGGGTGGGAATCTTTGGATACCTGCAAACTAGTTATGCAGATTAATGATGCAAGTACATTATGCAAAATGCAAATAAATGAGATTTGAAATGCAGGATATAAAAGCTAAAACATAAATCTTAATGGCATCTAATTTAATTAACCCATACTTTCAGGTTTGGTTAACATCATGGTACCAGCAGTTGGCTGCACTGATCAGGCCCACAAAGCTGATTGTATTCCTCTTGGTGAGCACAGAGTATAGAGAGAATATGAAGATATAGCAAGAGAATATAAAGATAAGAAAAATGTGGAAGCATAAGTACTCTAGGGAGAAAGACAAAACTCCTCTCCCCAAAAGCAAGAGCCTAAAAGAGAAGGGAGCAGTGTGTAATAGGAACGTAATGGTCCGAGACCCCATTAAGGAATCCACTCTAAATAGTAACTTGTCCAAGGGAAGATTCCATCCTAAGATTCCTTTATACTGCCAAGAAATCCCTAGGTTTCATGTAAAATATTTACATAGTAGAACAATAATATTTTAACACCACAGCTTTTGCTATCAGTAAAGTAGGATCTGAGGATTCACCAATAAAGATGGATAGTTATTGTTATATGACCCAAAGAGAATAGAAATACATAATCTATAGTTTACATAGCAGGTAAATTATATGCATGTTGAATTTGCTGATTTGGTGTTAAAATGTTAGTGGTAGAAAATAAGAATGTTTGTTTGCTTATATTGCTTATTTTAGCATAAGGGACACTGGAAGGATACAAAAGAAACTAATAAGTTTTGGAGGGCATGGGGTCATGAAAAAAGTATGACTTTTTACTTGTATCCTTTTAACACAACTTAGCCTCTGAGAAAAGTAAATACATAAAGTAAAAGAACAATGAAGGCCTTTGAATTCTGATTTTCGATCTGTTCTTCTCTTAATTTTTCTGTTAATAATGAGAAAGTCATTTTTTGGTCTAATGTTTTATTCATTTGAAACATTTGCATTCCCGTAAACTATCTGTTTAATAACTATTTTAAAAACGTGTTATTTAAAGTAATATCAGGATCTTGGAAACATTATTTTGAGATAATTGTGGATTCACATGCAATTGTAAAAAATAATAGATCCTGTGTATCCTTCTCCCAACCTTCCCTAATGGTAACGTCTTGCATAACTTTACTACAATATCACAACCAAGACATTGACGTTGATACAATCCACCAACCTTACTCAGATGTCCTCAGTTTCACATGTAGTCATTTGTGTGTGTGTATTTGTTAGTTCTGTGCAATTTTATCATGTGTATAGATTTGTATGACAACCACTACAGTCAAGGTACTGAATGATTCTAGACTTCTAAAAGAGTATTGATTTTGAATCATCAAGGCATTTTCAAAGATTTTTTTCTCCTATAGAGTTTTGGAACAACACAAACTGACAAAAGAACAGTGGGAAGAAAGAATACAGAACTGGCATGAAGAACATAGGGGAATGCTAAGGTATTTGAGTGGGTATTTTCTTAAGTATTTTTCCTCAAATTAAAGTATTTTTATTTCATAACATTAATATATCAGATTATCTCCAAAAGATCATTTGACTTATATGAATCAACATAAAGCACTAAATTTTAATCCCAAGTATTTTTGTAATTTGTTTGATATTAGAAACTCACTTAAATATATTACAGTAAGTTTTATCTCAACAGGGAAGATTCTATGATGGAATACTTGAAGATTGCACAAGATCTAGAAATGTATGGAGTCAACTATTTTGAAATAAAAAACAAAAAGGGAACTGAATTGTGGCTAGGCGTTGATGCTTTGGGTCTGAATATTTATGAGCATGATGACAAGTAAGTAAATTTGTTGCATAGTGAACTAGTGGTCTTTATGGCTTTAATCTTCTGTTCTGTTTGGAAAAGTTTTTTTGGCTTGGTTGCCTTTCCTCCTTTCTTATTCTCAAATTAAAGATTAATTAATGTTCAGGTATCATATTTCCATTTTCTCAACATCTTGCAGTTTCAGAGTTTTACTTCTCAGTGTATTTACCACATGGGATGGTTCACTTTTATTTAAAGCATGCTTCTTGATCTCTTGTGAGTTTGTGTCTAGTAATTTAATTAAAATTTGTTCCCTCAGGAGGTGAAGAATAATTCCCTAAATGTTATGCCTGGCATGTAGGTTGAATTTGAAAATAACATATAAAGAAATCAGGAGCAGTGAGACAATATAATTAATAGATATATAATTTATTGTATTTTATAACACCTTTTTTGAATATTTATCTTAATAGGAATTGTTTTGAATGTTTTTAGACATCAATAAAATAGAATATCCCTGTATTAAGCATATTGAACAGTGTAATTTTATTTTGAAATTGACCAGGTATTAATTTTTGTATTAATATAAAATACATCAGATTCTTATAGCACTTTTCAGGAATAATAGCCACAATTGCTTTATACCTTTGTTTAATTTATTTGCCATATCACATAAGCATTCCAAGTCTATGCCAGTAATGCCTTCTCCTGAGGTATTTCTCTTTATTCTGGGTTGGCTCTAGAATTTTAGTTTCATTATTACATATATCTAATAAAATACGCATTTCTAAGCCTATACAATGACTCCAAAGGAGAGCATTTTACTGATTTTTGCTCTGATACCTTTTTTCATTTATGTTACAAAGCAAGTGAAAATGCTATATCATTAAGAAGAGAAAATTTTGAACTTTTTAAAAAGCAAAAATGACTTCAAGACTAATTTTTGTGGACAAAATCTTTTCTCTTTCTTTATTTTGAAAATTCTTGAGTTTGTTTCTATTAGAGTACCCATTATAGATATGGATACAGGTGAAGATGGGGAAGATGAGAGGGAATTGGCTCAGGGTGAGAGGGATTGGGGATTGTGGACCAAGGGGACTTTGGTCTTAGCTGTAATGGTTCAGTTTCTTTTTATGATAAGAGTGTATTTATCTATTACTTAAATTTCCAAAACAATTTTTTAAAAATTCAAAGTAGAGTACAACTTTAAAAGCTTAGTTTGGTTCTCTTATCGGCTCTGCTACTAATTACCCTCTGTGACCCTGGTCAGGTTATTAACTCTGAAATTCATAGAAGCCAGGCTCACCTCTTAGGATTGTTGTGAGAATTATATGAAGAGATTACTTTAGAATTTTTCAAAGTAGCATGTAAATATAGTGTACTATTATCTTTAAAAGATTGTGTTTTAGGGGCTGGCCCCATGGCCGAGTGGTTAAGTTCGCGCGCTCCGCTGCAGGTGGTCCAGTGTTTCGTCAGTTCGAATCCTAGGCGCAGACATGACACTGCTCATCGAACCACGCTGAGGCAGCGTCCCACATGCCACAACTAGAAGGACCCACAACGAAGAATATCCAACTATGTACCAGGGGGCTTTGCGGAGAAAAAGGAAATAATAAAAAAATCTTTAAAAAAAAAAAGAAAAAAGATTGTGTTTTAGCAATCTCTTTTTTAACAGATAACTTTGACTTATCTCAGTGGCCATTTGAGGGCAGTATAACACATGCATATTGAGTACAGAATGTTTTCTGTAGAAAAAATTATTCACTGTGCTGCAGGTTCTAGTCTGCTTAAGAATTAAAAAGACTATAAATAGGTAGACATTCATGCTCTGTTATCAGAAGACTGACAAAAGATGTCTTTTGAGCAGCATAGGTGTCACAGTCATTTCACACTCTTGTTATTGGACAACAGTGACACATTTAGTCACAAAAGGTGAAAATAATGTGAAAGACAGAAACAAAACTACTAGTTCCAATCTGATTCCCTAAATCTTTGTCTGTAGGGTGGTAAATGGGGACAACTGTTGTATAATCTTAGAGTTGAAATTCTAGCTCTACCATTTATCCAAACATTTGTGTATGTGAGTGTTTAAAATTTTTTTATGGAGATTTAATTCACATACTATAAATTTAATCCTTTTAAAGTATACTGAAAGTTTAGTGTTTTGTTATATTCACAGATATCCAAACATTTTAATTTTTGTGGACAAAATCTTCTTTTTCTTTATTTTGAAAATTATTGAAATAATAATGAAATAATGAAACTAAAACTGAACATAGGAAGGAAATAAGATTTTTTTATACTTAGTAACTTAGTCCATAATTCACATGAAAATTTATAAAGGCTTTCTTTTTTCCCCTCTCTTCTTAAACATATTTAAACTGATAGTTGTAGCAGCTTGAGTCTACATAGAGCTGGTGCAAACCCCACATTCTAGTTCCTTTTTTTTCTAGGTAATTTTAGGAAAATAAGTATAGTGCTTTCAAGGTTCATGACACATTTATGAAGTCTTTGGCTAGTTATTCTTTATTTTATGTGATTTAATTTATCAAATTTCTCCTTAAAAGATAAGATCACCAGTGTGTTAGGAGTCAGTTAATACACTCTGAAAGTCTGGAAGTCTTTAAGACTACTCATTCAGTTAAATTGGCCCCAAAAAAGTTATTATGAATTTTGTCTATGGTTTCCTGCTTTTAATTAAAGGGATGCTTTTATTTTTTAAGGTTAACACCTAAAATTGGTTTTCCCTGGAGTGAAATCAGAAATATTTCATTTAATGACAAAAAATTTGTTATAAAGCCAATCGACAAAAAGGCACCTGTAAGTAAAATTCTTTTACATGTTTTATGTATTAACTCTAAATTTCTGCCACTTTGCTGTGATATCACTTGAAGAATGGCATTTTTCATTTATTGGATTGCTCCTGAGGAACATTCTCTTTCCATAGTTTAACTTTCCCAGTCAGGAAGTAATGAATGTTATGAAAAATACAAGGTTTTAATTAACTTTTTACAACATATTAGAGTTTTATTTTACGAAGTAGGTAATATTTATTAGGAGGTGGTTGAAAACAATCACCATTTCCCTAAGAAGCAATTAAAAAAAACTTGTTTGTTGGTGACTAGAAATGTATCAGAGGTAGCCCTATTCTAATTAATGGTTTATAGTGTTTTGCATTATGAACTTGGTGTTTCTGTAACTCGAAGCCTTAAACTTAAGCAATCTGTTTAAATAGATTCTTTGATTCCTCTAGTGTCAAGTATACTCTAGTATTCAATTAGTTATTGAAAAGACAAAAAGATAAGGAGAACATTTCCAGGTTAAAAAACTTGACAGCCCTGAACAAACAACCAATTTTGGGATTAATGGCAAAAGGCAAAACAAACAGAAGTTCTTCCTCTGAGGTGAAGGAACCGATGCTCATCGTTAGTTTGGAGAAGAAAAAAGAATAAATGACATTTAATGTGTTAGGTTAAGATCATTAGCCTCTCCACAAGACTGGTAGGGAAGGAAAAGGTGAGGAACCAGTCATGTGAAGGCATGGCATACTCACTATGAGTTACGAAGCTTTATGATTTCTAAACTATATGCAATATGACAGAATTCATACCACATATTGAAGTTTAGTACAGGTTATTGTGAGAGAGACTATCCTTCAGGAAGATACTAAATTCAGAATACTTTATGTTTAGGATTTTGTTTTTTATGCACCTCGTCTGAGAATCAACAAGCGGATTTTGGCATTATGTATGGGAAACCATGAACTGTACATGCGAAGAAGGAAGCCTGATACCATTGAAGTACAACAGATGAAGGCCCAGGCTAGGGAGGAGAAACACCAGAAGCAGCTGGAGAGGTACGGGATTTACAGCCTTCCATTCTTAAAAGGAGTAAGCTATCTAAAATTTAAGAATGCCCAGTTTCTTTAACTTTGAATTTACATTTTTACGTTATTTTCATTGTATTAAAATTGAATGGCAGTATTATCACTGTTCTCTTCTAAAATAACTATAATTTTCAAGTTAGAAATCTTTGACAGATATTTCTGAGAAAGTAGATTTTCATGATTTCACTGATTTGCTTTTCTTTTATCATGCTTTTCACTCACAGACATTGGTTTGTATGTAGTAGTTTGAAATTTTCAAGTGTGTTTTGCTAGTGACTTGTATTTCTTAATTTTTCAGGATAAGAATGTGCTGAATATTTTGCTTTGAAACAGTGTCAGTGTCATCATAGAACTCAAGTGAAAAGTTACTGTACAGAGTGGAATAATACCAGTACTCTCTACCAAGGACACTGATCTTTTTAGCAAAAAACATGGTTCACTTAGACTTTCGAAAAAAGATACTGTTAAATATATTAAATTGAGAGTTTTTGAAATGGAAAGATATTGAATAAAATCCTTGTTGAGCCTGGAACCAGAATACTGGGTCCAGCAACATACTTCTCAAATCTGATTCTAGATCAGTTTACACTTTATACTTTCTTCGAAAAAATTCAAGAGGCCAAACTAAAGTTAACCTTTAATGAGAACATCTTTGTAGAATAACAAGATAATCTAAGAAATAGAATAGATCCTAAAGAAAAAAAATTGAGGAACTCTAAACATTTATAAACTTACATATTTCAAACATATGGAAAATAACATGATTTGAACCTAATAATTAAATAGACCCTCTGCTACATATAATTTTGCTGCCTATATTTGTAACGTTTGTATTTAATGATGTATTTTTTTCTTAAATGTTCTAGGTAATTCAGATATTTTATTAATTCAGATTGCTTCCCTCAAGTTGTGTGCCTTAGAGAAGTTTGCTGCATCACAAAACATTTTTTATATAGTCATGAAACTTGCTAGTAATTCCTCACCCCACCATTAAAGATACTGAGTTGGATTGTTACTTTGTGCTCTGTCGTTTTTTTACTGCTCTCATGTGGCTTAGGATCACATTGTGGCTCTAGTCTTTTTTTTTTGGAACAACACTCATCAAGGAAAGACAATTTTTTTTTCTGCTTTATCTCCCCGGTACATAGTTGTATATCTTAGTTGCAGGTCCTTCTAGTTGTGGCATGTGGGACGCCGTCTCAAAGTGGCCTGACGAGCGGTGCCATGTCCGCGCCCAGGATCCGAACAGGCGAAACCCTGGGCTCCCGCAGCGGAGTGCATGAACTTAACCACTCGGCCACGGGGCCGGCCCCTGTGGCTCTAGTCTTAATGTGCTTTTTAAAATAGTTCTTTGTTGGCTTTACTTTCTATATATTCTTATCTATCATAGCCTTTCCATCTGCTTCTCAAAGACAAAGATTTTTTTTCCTTCCTCCCACCCTCACCTTCTTTCTCCCTTCCCATCCTGTCTTTCAGGTCTCCCATCATGAGTTAAATGATAAATTCTCTCTCATATTCATCACTCCATAATATGTCCTAACTGTTCTGCTTGTCTGTAATGTTGATATATTATTTACATTCTTAACTTAAATATATTTGTCTATTTGTCCTTTATTTCTCACACACAGAGAGGAGTGCTGTGTGGCTTCTAGTATATGTAGTATGATTAATAAGTACTGTTTGGTGATGGTGCTGTATTTGAGTTACTCTAAGGCTTAAATGAAAGTGGAAGACTTTTAAGTTTCTTTTTTGACACAAATAACAGTGCTGTGGTTCTTGTCTTGGATAAATTTTAGAACCTTTCATTAGCAAGCATTTATTGGCTGTCTTGTACACAGTAGGAATTCGCTAGCTGTTTAATTCATTTGCATGCCTAGAGGATGTTTTATATTAGTCTAGCTACAGAGTGATTTGGCAGATCTTTCAGAAATGGCATGCCAAGTCTTCATTTATTCCTTGAGTTATAGGTCAGAGAGACAAATGACAACTGTATATGTGGAAACAGTTTTGGTCAAGCCCATTGGCAAAGTAGCCAGCAGACATACTTGGGGAATGCTCAGAGATATGCTGTCTGTGCTGCTGGAATCTCTGGGGCTAGAACAGTAGTTGGGAAGGGGCAGCAAGGAAGCCTCTTGCCCTACAGTACTTTGGTATATGTGGCCATATTCTCTCCCCATAGCTCTTACAACTTTGGAATTTTTGCAGTGAAATGAGATTATATACCATGGGTTGTTGGTCTCTGTAGTCTGTGCTCTTAAGTTATTTACATCCAAATTGAATAATGACTCATTCTGTAATTCCTAAATATTTTTTTGTGTGGGTAAAATTGTTACCAAATTTAAAAACTGAGACCCTCAGATTTACTATTTAGAGTCAGATATCCACGCGCCAGTTGTAGGTTAGCTGTGGGATATTCTGTGTCATGACTGGCTGCCTATATCACTAGGACACAGCTGGTGCCACACAAAGAATACAGGCTTTGAAACTAGATAAGTCTGGATTTGAATCCTCTTTCTAACATTGTTGAACAAGTAATTTCTGAGCCACTCTTCGCTTACTCTTAATATGAAAATAACAGTTCTATCTTCAAGAGTTTTTGTGAGAAATAATGACAGTGGTACACAAACATTTAGTGAAGTGCCTGGTACTTAATAAATAGTAGCTATTATAATTTTTGTGTGTGTGTGTGAGGAAGATTGGCCCTGAGCTAACATCTGGTGCCAGTCTTCCTCTTGTTGCTTGAGGAAAATTGTTGCTGAGCTAACATCTGTGCCAGTCTTCCTCTGTTTTATGTGGGATGCTGCCACAGTGTAGCTTGATGAGCGGTGCTAGATCTGCGCCCGGGGTCCGAACCTGTGAACTCTGGGCTGCTGAAGTGGAGCACAGAACCCAACCACTACACCATCGGGCTGGCCCCTATAATAATTATTAATATTATTAATATAGTCTGAATAGAAGTTGAGTATAAATTAGTTTTTGATCTTCACTTAAGAAAAATGTAATTGGGCTCATCTGGTAGTCTTTAAAAAGTAAGATATTGTAAAATATTTTTTATGAGTTGTACAGATAATTGATAGTTTATTAATATGTTATTTACATTCTTGAAATAGAACAGCTTGGTCAAATGAGTGTTTCCAAACCCAGACTCTACATAAAAATGTTTATGTCTGTGGTTTAGAGTAATCACCAGAGGCTTCATGGGGGGAGTGGGACCTTCCTAAGGCTTGGAAGTTAGAAATAGGCTTAAGAGTTAGAGAGAAGGGGAAGATACTTTCAGAAGAGGAAGCCACCATAAGCAAATGTGTAGAGAGAAAGAATATACACAGCATGCCTAGGGGCCAGTGAACCATGTTGGTCCTCCTGAGTGAACAGTGTTGGGAGCAGAGCAAGCGCTTCCAGTTTCATAAGGGAGACAAGACAGGCCTGCCCAAACTAGGGACCACTAAGGGATGTGGAGAGCCAAAGGCATTTGTGTCAATTGAATGGAGTGTTAGTTGGTGGTGGCTGTAGTCAGGGGAGAATTCTTATAAGATGTGAGACACAAGCCTCATAAGAGTGCAGCAGAATAAACTTTGCAAAATGATTTAAATGTTGTAATCAAGTTAAATATCTGCTGTAAGTTTATTTCATTTTTCAGTATGAAGACTAACCTTCCCTGCCCCCGCCCCCAACTTGCTTGTGGCCAGGTTACCTTCAGTCTTTTTTCCTGCTTCCATATATCCTTACGTCCTCCATCCTTGAGGAAGAACAAATGAAACATCAATTGGGAAAAGCTAAATAAAACCAGCAACCGTCTCCAGAGGGGACCATATATGTGCCAGAGCTGGACCTGGAAGGTTCTGAGTTCATGGATATTTTTGCCTTCGGGTCTTGAGATCTGGTTTGTGTGAGTCTTTGTGAAGTGTCTCAGGGCCTCAGGGAAGGAAAGAGGAAGCTAACTGTCTTGCGGATCTGTGGCAGCACTAGATGTGATTGAGCAGAGGCTGGCATGTGGTCGGGTGGGCTAATCAGTGGTCTGGGGTGACAGGCAGGCTGGCATGGAAACGAGTAGCTCATACTGCCAATTGCTTGAAAAGTACTGTGCTTGTGCTTTCATGAACAGCCTGCTTTTTCAGCTTTCTAAAGAAGGCAGAAAGGGGACTAGCCTCAGTGGCGGCCCCCAGGCCCTTTTGCTCAAGGAAATTAGGAACTCAAGCATTCTTTTAGGCCTCTATCGCTCATGTTTTCTAGAGGGGTGGGGGCTCCCAAGTCCTTAGATCTCTTTGCCTGTATGTCCTCTGTAGATTGAAATAGGATAGGAAGAAAGAGGTGAAGGTGCTCCATTCAGAATGAGCCCAAGTCTTGAGGTGGGGGCGGGGTTAGTTGTTGACTCTTCCTCCTGGCTGTTGAGAAAGTACCTTGTAGGGAACTCCAGAACAGAGGGAGAGCTCTCCCCGCATGAATGAACTCCAGGCCCTGGATTCTTAAATGCTTGAAGATTCACTAAAACCAGTAGGGGAGGTGTGGTGCCCCTTAGACTTCATGTTTTGTCTTAAGTGCACTGGAGGACACCGTCAGTTATCTGTCTTACCTCTTGCTGGCTTGTCACAGCCCTACCGGTTTGCCCCAAAGCTGGATTCTCTTTCAGTGTTGGGGGCAGATAGGTATCTAGGAGCTGCAGGAATTTTTAAGTTTATGTTTATAGGGTAAGGAAAAAAAACTTTGATGATAAAACTTTGCCACTAAGTTTATTAGAGACTGGAAGTTGAGAAGCTACGTGATTTTGTGCCTGAAATTCAGAATTGACACCAGATGGCAGTGATGTCTTTTTTGACAACATTTAGATATACTCAGATAAGTTTCATAGATGAAATCATATTGCTTTTTTTTTTTACTAAAAAAAAAAATTTATTTCTGTTAAAGTAATGGGAATATTGAATATTGATTAAACCTAAGTAGACAATATTATCTGATAGTTAACATAGTGTCTCCTCTAACTCTTTTCTTTATAATCTTTATATTTCTGGCTCTCAGCATAGACTCTGACCTGTGGTAGGCTCTTGGTAGGTGTTTGATGAATGAATTTGGCTATATTAAAAGAAGCAGTCACAGGCTCATGGAAGATGCAGGTACATGATGGAGGCAGTCTTCCCCACCGAGCTCTCATGAAGATCTTTTTAAACAGCATTAGATACCTACCATCATTCGAATGGAATTGTCAAAGGAGATTAAACCTGTTTGCCAACTTATATCTAAGCATAAATTGGTACTACCTTAGAAATTAAACTTGTATTAATTTGTTGTTAATGATTGAAAATTGTTGCCCTCTCAGGTTATTTTACTGTTTAAAGTGAAACAGCCTTGTGTGCTCCCTTCAAGCCTTTGTTATTTCCCGCAATGGAAGGCTGCTGCTAATCTAAAGAAGGCATTTTCTTGGGTATGGCAACTGTGCAGTTAATTCCTTTTGTGCCAGCGTATAATTGATTGTCAAAGTTCATTGACTATACAAGTGATAAATCTCCCATTTTTTTCCCCCTACTCAAGTCTGCTTTAGAAACATGCTTTGCACACAAGGGATGTGTTTGACAGTTTTACTTTCCTAGCAGTTTTTAAATTTGTCCTTTGAGAATTTTCCTAAAATGACTGTTATTAATTTTTTTAACAGTCATTGACTATATTTATTGTGACCCCACAGTAAGACATACATTGTAATCCAGTATATGTATATATAACAGAGTAGTCCTATATTTTTAACTGTATGATTTTTTGAACACAGCTAAATATAATGAAACTGTTAAAATGTTTGTGCTTTAGTTTCTTCTTAGTTGATTCAGTTAGTACTTAGGTTTCATGTGAAAATTTCTATTTATTAATTTGTAACATGGCACTTGCAATTCCTTTTAAGGGCGCAATTAGAAAATGAAAAGAAGAAAAGAGAAATAGCAGAAAAAGAAAAGGAAAGAATAGAACGTGAAAAGGAAGAGCTAATGGAACGTCTAAGGCAAATTGAAGAACAGACAATGAAAGCCCAGAAAGGTAAATTTCTTTTTGACATTGGATTCAAAATTGTTGCTCTGTGGTCAGATAATAGTATTTCCTAACCACTATTAAATCTTATTTGTCTTATGTAAAATAATTACATCTATTTGTCAAATTAATGCTTAGTGGACTCAGATCATAAACATGTTTCATTATTCAACTATACAATGCTTATGTGTTCTTTCTCTTTCATTTAAATAATCAAATATTTTCATGTGCACTCTTATATATTGTAAATCACTGTATGTATTTATTTTATTTACTCCTACTATTCAGGGTTCCATCAACAAAAATATATTTTCAGTACTTTCTGGCATTTAAACAAAAGCATTTATGCAGTGCTTTATGGATATTTAAGTACTTTAAGTCATCTAAGTAATTTAAGGCATTTTAAGTTATTCTCACTATATAAACTCCTTTGAAACTCAGTCTCTAAATTTGATTTCAGTATCTTAAAAAAATACACAACATATAGAAGAGTTGTGGGTTTTTTGGTTGTTTTTGGTAATATGTTTAGGAGAACCTATTTCCTAGAGTATGTAAACCAAAATGCTACAGTGTATAGAAAGAATACATTGGGTTTAGAGATTGTCGTTTATATTAACTCTAGAATATTCTACTTTCAAACATCAAATAGAAGACAAAACAAAAAAGATAGCAAAATAAGATGTTTTCCTCCTTCCTAAGCAGTAGGATCTTGAGGGTAACATGAAATCTATGCTATTTATAAAACTAGAATTAATACCTGCTTTCCTGACAACTAGTAGAATCAGCTACTAGTTCTGCTGGAATTAGAATAAGGTTATTAGTCTACTTAACGTTTATTAAATAATAAACCTTATTCAAGGTTTATTTTCATTTCTTAGACCAGCTTACCATGTTGGAGCAATGCTCTTTAACAGTCAGTAGAATAATTTGCACATGATACTAGAAGAGGAGTCACAAAGATTGCTATAAATCCACAAATTGGTTTATCATTCCAATTTTAAGAGGATTGTAAATAATATTTCTAAGAGAAAAAAATAGGAAAAAACCTGGGTTTTATTCTAACTCATTAGAAGCCTCACTTCTCAGAGCTCGAAAAGACCTAGAAAGTATTTAGTTCAAAGCGCAGGGATAGTAAAGAGGCTTGTTTGTAGGCCACAACATGAAGGGCAGAAATTGTTTCCTGAATCCCAACCTGATGCTCTTTCTACCACTTTAGATGCCTTTTTCATCAATTAAAGCAGACGTTCTTGAAGCGCTTATTTTGCTGAGTTTTAGGATACAAATATACAGCATGCATGGGAGTGAAGTCTGTGTGGTTGGCAGAAATAAGATCTATACATAAATATTAATAAAGGGAGATAATGTGTACCAGGTGCCGTGTGAATAGCATAAGCAGTACTTTTATAGGAAGAAGGCTTTAAAAGAATCTGGAATGTACTAAAGTGTGTTTTTAAAAAGGGAAGTTTAAAGAAATTTATGACAGTCTGATTTTAAAGAAAAGATTGAATGATAGCACTTTTTCATTTACGTAATACCTTTTCTGAGAGAATAGCTACTTACTAAATCTTTCAATCTTATTTATTTAGGATGTGTAATAAAAGTATTAATGATTTACACACAGAAAACTACTCAAGTAAAGCACTTAAAAACATAAGGAAGATAGAACATAAGACAGAATATAGAGCATCCCTATCAAGACAGTGTCACATCAGTCCTCTTAAGGCAGAGGACACAATCTGTTTTTTTGTTTTTTTCCCCTAATAATAAAGCTTTCCCAGGCTGTCCTAAAATCTGCATGATTGTCTTGTAATTTATGCTAAATTTGCATTCAAATGCAGTAACTCTGGCCATCTAAGCCATGATATTTAGTAGATGAACATATAATTTTTTCTTGAGAAGAAACTTTTCTATACTTCATTATTGTCATTTTATTTTTTAATTCTTTTATTGAAGTCATTATTATTTGAAATGTCACAAATCATTAAATAGAACCATTCTACCATTTTGCTTTTCCATAATTCATCATTGTTAAATTATTTATCTTTCTTTATCATTTTTTAACCATCTTAAGATATATTAATGACTGTATTTGAAGTATAATACAGCCAGACTTGCATTCAGTTACTATTCCAACAGATATCAAAGTGAATTCCCACCTTCAAACAGACACACCACAGGAAAGAGTTGGGGTATGGTGATTTCACTCATTCTGGATACTTATTAAGTACCTAGTGTGTACGAGGCTCTGTTCTAGGTATCGGGGTACTGGGCTGAACAGATAAGGTTCCTGCTGTCAGGTGGCTTACACTTTATTAGGGAACGACAGCAATTAAATTAACATATAATAAAAATCATTTTATGTAGTTTTAAGAGCTTTGAAGGAAATAAGCATGATAATGTGATAAAAGGAGTAGTTGTGAGTAGGAAGGGGTTGTCCTCTTTAGGTATACATTGTTTACAGATAGGAGCCAAGTTTTAATTCTGTCATTTACTTAAAATATGACCATAAGCAAGTCATTTTAACCTCTTGATTTTCTTAGATTCCTAATTTCTCAAATGGAAGTAAATAATCTCCAACTTAGTTTTCTGAGATTTTTTTGAAATTTGTAGTTACATTAAAAAATTTTTTTCCATTGTGCTATAGCATACGTAATGTGCGTACCTCTTAGCTGTAAGGCTCAATGAATTTTTACAAAGTGAATTTATTCCTGTAACTACCCAGAACAGGATACAGAACATTACCTGCACTTAGGGAGTCTCCCTTGTGTCCCTTCCCAGTCACTCTTTCACCCCAAATGTGACTTATATTCTGATTTATATCATCATAGAGTTTAATCTTGCCTATTTTTTTCTCTGTCGTCTTTTTCTTTTTTTTTTTTTGAGGAAGATTAGCCCTGAGCGAACATCCGTGCCCATTTTCCTCTACCCCATACATGGGATGCTTGCCACTGTATGGCTTGATGAGTGGTGCTTAGGTTCACACCCTGGATCTGAACCTGTGAACCCTGGGCTGCCGAAGGAGAACGTGTGAACTTAACTCCTATTCTACCGGGCTGGCCCCTTCCCTATTTTTTTCTAATAGCTTTGTTGAGATGTTCACATACCACACAATTACCCATTTAAAGTGTACAATTTAATGGCTTTTATTAAATTCACAGAGTTGTGCAACCATCACTATAACTTTAGAACGATTTCATCACCCCTAAAAGAAATACCAACCCATTGGCAGTCACTCCCATTTCTTCCCAGTTGTCCCTCCCCCAACCCTAGGCAACTCCTGATTTACTTTCTCTCTCTCTAAGCTTGCCTGAACATTTCATATGAATGGAATCATGCAAAATGTGGTCTTTTGTGACTGTCTTTCACTGAGCATAATGGTTTCAAGGTTCATCCATGTTATAGCATGTGTCAAGCACTTCATTCTTTTTTATTGCTGAATAATATTCCATTTTGTGGATATACTACGTTTTACTTATTCATCTTTTGTTGGACATTTGGGTTGTTTCTACTGTTTGGCTATTGTGAATATGCTGCTATGAACATTTAAGTACTGGTTATTGTGTATTTGTATGTTTTCATTTCTTTGGGATATAAACCTGAGAGTGGAATTGCTGGGTCATATGGTAACTCTATGTTTAACTTTTTGAGGAACTGCCAAACTGTTTTCTGAAGTGACTGTACCATTTTACATTCCCACCAGCAATGTATAGTTTCTCTATATCCTCACCAACACTTGTTGATGTTTGTCTTTTGGATTATAGTCATCCTAATGGGTATGAAGTGGTAACTCATTGTGATTTTCTTTTTCTATTTTATTTTTTATTGAGATTATGATAGTTTACAACCTTGTGAAATTTCAGTTGTACATTGTTTGTCAGTCATGTTGTAGGTGCACCACTTCACCCTTTGTGCCTGCCCCCACCCCCCCTTTCTCCTGGTAACCAGTAATCTGTTCTCTTTGTCTACATGTTTAACTTCCACATATGAGTAGAGTCATACAGAGATTGTCTTTCTCTATCTGGCTTATTTCACTTAACATAATACCCTCAAGGTCCATCCATGTTGTTGTGAATAGGACGATTTTATCCTTTTTTGTGGCTGAGTAGTATTCCATTGTGTATATATACCATATTTTCTTTATCCAATCATCAGTTGATGGGCACTTAGGTTGCTTCCACGTCTTGGCTCTTGTGAGTATTGCTGCAGTGAACAAAGGGGTGCATGGGACTTTTGAAATTGCTGATTTCAAGTTCTTTGGATAGGTACCCAGTAGTGAGATGGCTGGGTCATATGGTATTTCTAATTTTAATTTTTTGAGAAATCTCCATACTGTTTTCCATAGTGACTACACCAGTTTGCATTCCCACCAGCAGTGTATGAGGGTTCCTTTTTCTCCACAACCTCTCCAACATTTGTTACTTTTTGTTTTGGTTATTTTTGCCATTCTAATAGGTGTAAGGTGATATCTTAGTGTAGTTTTGATTTGCGTTTCCCTGATGATCAGTGATGCTGAACATCTTTTCATGTGCCTATTGGCCATCTGTGTATCTTCTTTGGAGAAATGTCTCTTATGTCCCCTGCCCATTTTTTGATCAGGTTGTTTGATTATTTGTTATTGAGTTGTGTGAGTTCTTTGTATAGTATGGAGATTAACCCTTTGTCGGATATCTGGCTTGCAAATGTTTTTTTCCCAATTGGTGGGTTGTTTTTTTGTTTCAATCCTGTTTTCCCTTTCCTTGAAGAAGCTCTTTAGTCTGATGAAGTCCCATTTGTTTATTCTTTCTATTGTTTCCCTTGTCTGAGAAGACATGGTGTCCGAAAAGATCCTTTTGATATTGATGTCAAAGAGTGTACTGCCTATATTTTCTTCTAGAAGCCTTATGGTTTCAGGTCTTACCTTTAGGTCTTTGATCCATTTTGAGTTTATTTTTGTGAGTGGTGAAAAAGAATGGTCAATTTTCATTCTTTTACATGTGGCTGTCCAGTTTTCCCAGCACCATTTGTTGAAGAAACTTTCTTTTCTCCATTGTATGCCCTCAGCTCCTTTGTTGAAGATTAGCTGTCCATAGATGTGTGGTTTTATTTCTGGGCTTTCAATTCTGTTCCATTGATCTGTGGACCTGATTTTGTACAGTACCATGCTGTTTTGATTACTGTAGCTTTGTAGTATGTTTTGAAGTCAGGAGTTGTGATGCCTTCAGCTTTGTTCTTTTTTCTCAGGACTGCTTTAGCAATTTGGGGTCTTTTGTTGCCCCATATGAATTTTAGGATTCCTTGTTCTATTTCTGTAAAGAATGTCATTGGGATTCTGGTTGGGATAGCGTTGAATCTGTAGATTGCTTTAGGTAGTATGGACATTTTAACTATGTTTATTCTTCCAATCCATGTGCATGGAATGTCTTTCCATCTCTTTATGTCATCAGTTTCTTTCAGGAAGGTCTTGTAGTTTTTGTTGTATGGGTCTATCACTTCCTTGGTTAAATTTACCCCAAGGTATTGTATTCTTTTTGTTGCGATTGTGAATGGTATTATGTTCTTGAGTTCTTTTTCTGTTAGTTCGTTATTAGAGTATAGAAATGCTACTGATTTATGTAAGTTGATTTTATACCCTGCAACTTTGCTGTAGTTGTTGATTATTTCTAATAGTTTTCCAGTGGATTCTTCAGGGTTTTCTATATATAAGATCATGTCATCTGCAAACAGCAAGAGTTTTGCTTCTTCATTGCCTATTTGGATTCCTTTTATTTTCTTTTTCCTGCCTAATTGCTCTGGCCAAAACCTCCAGTACTATGTTGAATAAGAGTGGTGAGAGTGGACACCCTTGTCGTGTTCCTGTTCTCAGAGGCATGGCTTTCAGTTTATGTTTGTGGGCTTTATTTTATATATCAGTCAACTAGATGGAAAAAATGAACCATAAGAAAAGTTTGGTAGGTTAGCTTGATATCCAAGTTTTAGAAGGCAGATTCTAAGTGAATAATCCTAGAATTCAGCTCTGGTAACATCCATTGTTAATATATGTTTCTTCTTTATGGTCAAATAGCCTCATAGAAGTTTTACAATATTTAAAGCCTAACCAGAGTCATTTTCCTTCCTAACTGTCTCAAAACCTCCCAAGTCTTAACTGCAGTTATTTAAATTAATTCTGACCAAGACCAACAAAATTAAGAATAGTAAGGAGAAGTGTGTATGTTAGTTAGCTTTCAAAGCTCATGACTTACAAATTTTGCTTTTCCTCTTCTCTATAGTGTGCAGAAAGCGAGAGTCATTCTTTCTAAGACATTGTACCCTCTTAATAGGTGGCATTCTATTGTCTTCTGTCACAAAACGTCCTTGTTATTAACCAAGACTTGTCAGAATAATATTTAAATAAACTCATTTAAAAACTTTTGGCTTTGTGCTAGTGATATTTTCCTTTCTCATTTAACTCATTAGAATAAGAAAAGAGAATTGTGTGTGTGATCTGTACACTTAAGGATTAAAATCTGTGTCATTCATCTGCAGATATTAATTTTCTTCATGCCTGAGGAATGGCTGTGTACTAATAACTCAAAATTTTCAGTAATTCATATAATTCACATCAAAATTCCTATATTGAATTAGAATTATTATTTTCAATCTTAATGTCATGAGCTTATTTATCTGATACTTAGTTTAAGATAAGTAAAAACTTATGTAAGTTTTAAAGTGTGTTATTTTATAGATTTTTGGAACAGATGGCAAGTTGTTGAGAATAAAACTTTGGAGAGATTTTTATTTCCCCCCCGGGGAAGATTCGCCCTAAGCTAACATCTGTTGCCAATCTTTCTCCTTATTTCTTCCTCCCCATGCCCTTCCAAAAGCCCCAGTACATAGTCATGTATAGTTGTAAGGTCTTTTGGTTCTTCCATATGAGCTGCCACCACAGCATGGCTAATGACAGACAGGTGGTGTGGTTCTTCACCTGGGAACTGAAACCCAGGCTGCCAAGGCAGAGCGCACTGAACTTTAACTGCTAGGCCATCAGGGCTGGCTCTGGAAAGAGATTTTTTTTTCTTTTTCTTTTTTTTTTTTGAGGAAGATTAGCTCTGAGCTAACATATGCTGCCAGTCCTCCTCTTTTTGCTGAGGAAGACTGGCCCTGAGCTAGCATGTATCCCCATCTTCCTCTACTTTATATGTGGGATGCGTACCACAGCATGGCTTGCCAAGTGGTGCATAGGTCCGCACCCAGCATCCGAATCGGTGAACCCTGGACCGCTGAAGCAGAACTTGCGCACTTAACCGCTGCGCCACCCAGCTGGCCTGGAAAGAGTATTTTTTAAAAAATAAAATAGAGGATGTGCTTCTAGCTTTATGACATAACTTGAATTACAGAGGGTTTTCATTTCTTCATATTTAATTATGTAATAGATTTTTTTTAATTGTTAGGCTTTTGCCAAGTTAAAAACAAGGTAAGTGTTCATTTGTAGTTGTGCTAATTCTTAGAAGCTGTACAGATTAGATTCCTTGCTACTATTTTGGCTTCTTTTGATATTGAGAATAATTGGAATTAAACATTGTTTTGTGGGATATACATATATTTGACAGAACTAGAAGAACAGACTCGAAAAGCTCTGGAACTGGACCAGGAACGAAAACGAGCGAAAGAAGAAGCAGAAAGGCTTGAAAAGGAGCGTCGAGCTGCTGAAGAGGCCAAGTCTGCTATAGCAAAACAAGCTGCCGACCAGATGAAAAATCAGGAGCAGCTAGTAAGGCGCCTGTCTTAGTTCTGCCTTAGAGAAAAAGAATAATTTAGACAAAAGCATGGAGTGAACCTTGCAAGACTGAGTATATTATACCTTCTGGAAAGCAAACCAAAGATACAAGTAACTTAATAATAAAGGGTGGAAATAAACCTAGAAATTCTATTTCTGCCTTTTAAAAAAAAACTAAAAGCAAAACAGAATAAAAGATAAGTGGAATCTGTTGCTGACAAAAGATTCTGATTCACTTAAACTTTGCATAAGCCACTGGCGTGTTTTGCTTTAGATAAATTGACAATATGTTCTAACTCCTGTAAGATAACTGTAGGCCATAATTGATTGGGTTTTTTGTTTGTTTGGTGGACTTGCAAATAATGAGTATTATGACACTTAGAAGATCCTGGATTTAAATATTGGTTCAAGCATTTACTTGATGTGTGCCTCAGATCCCCCCTTTTGAAAAAGGAGTAATACCACCTAATAGGATTGTTGGGGAATCAAATGAGATTATTTGACAAAATGCTCTTTATAAAGCATTATATAAATACAATTTTTTCTTTTGTAGGCTTTAGCAAATATATTATTGATAAAAGTTAAAAAGTAGCTCCTAAGTTGCACATTTTAAGTTCCCCCTACTGAAACAGAAATAACTAGTCTGTAGATTAATAATTTTCTTTTACTTTGCCTCCTTATTAGCTCCTTAGACCTATTGTAAATATTTATGATTTTAAAGAAATATTACCATTTTTTAAAATGGAAGTCTGTCTAAGAAAAACATGTAAAACAGCCCAAGATTGTACATTAAAGCTTTGACGACTTAATATAAATTATTGGAAATATATTAAGCTTTTTAGTGTTGGTAATTATCTTGTTCATTTTAGGCAGCAGAACTTGCTGAATTCACTGCCAAGATTGCACTTCTAGAGGAAGCCAAGAAGAAAAAGGAAGAGGAAGCTACTGAGTGGCAGCACAAAGTAATGATTTGTTTGTTCATTCACTGTCATTTATTGAATACCCATTTTGTACCCAGCAGTATGCTGAATTTATAGAGTTGAGTATAAGATACTGTCACAATTTGGAGGGGAAGAGATATCTGTGTGTATTGTAGTAAATATTAATCTATTGATTTAAGCTGAGTACTTTGGGAATACAAAAGAGGTGATTAATTTCTGTGGGAATGAGGCAGGTGTTGGGGAAGCCCTTATAAGTTAAAGGTGGGTCTTGAATAAAATAAATTCAATTTTGAGGTAGGAAAGATTGGGAGTGGTTAGAGACTGAAAAGACAGTCATTCCAGACAGGGGAACTGAATGAGTATAGGAAGTATGACAGATGTGAGGACAACCAGTAAGTGAGCAAAGCTTAGACTATAGGTTCAGAAATTTTGGGAGATGTGGCTGGAAAGTTAGAGAGGAAATTAGGTTGTGAAAGGCTTTAAATAAATGCCCTGCTAAGCAAGATTATGGGGAGTATTTGTAGACATTGGGCTCTGAAGGTTTCAAAACAGGATTGTAGTGTGATCAGGTATGATTTTATAAAAATAACTTAGCAATCAGTTTGAAGGATGGATTGGGATGATGGGTAGGATTACTTACGAGCTAAAGACCCAAAGCTAGGATGTAACAGAGTAAAGACGAACAGGAATTGTTGAGAGACATTTTGTGGTAAACTCAAAAGGGTGTGGCAACCAAATGATCGGATATAAAGTTGAATTAGAGGGATGCAGTGAAGATGATACTGAGATTTCTAATATGAGTTTCCAAGTAGATGAAACCACTGTTGTCTGAAATAGCACACAAGTGAAAAATCAGGCTTTAGTTGGAGGCCTGGGGGATTTTAAAATCATAAGAGTTTAATTCAAACTTTAAATAACATTAACTCTTAAATGGAACTATAATAATAATTTTGTACACCCGAAGGTATATGACTTTTCTAAAATAAAATGTGAATATGGTTTCTTTCACTCTTAGCTTAAATTTTCTTTATAGCAGTTTAAACTTTATAAGTAAGTTTTTGATATATTGAGAATTATGTATTCATGTGTATATAACTCCACAAAAGGAATAAAACTCTGTTAACCCACTGTTACACTACTTTCTTTATTAGAATTTTATAGAAACAAATAAACTTTTTTCTTTTTAAAGATTGGCCCTCAGCTAGCATCTGTTGCCAATCTTCGTTCTTTTCCTCCTTCTTCTCTCCAAAGCCCCCCAGTACATAGCTGTGTATCCTAGTTGTAGGGTCTTGTGTTTCTTTCTGCCATGTGGAACGCCGTCTCAGCATGGCTTGATGAGCAGTGCTGGGTCTGTGCCCAGCATCTGAACTGGTGAAACCCTGGGCCACCGATGTGAAGCACGTGAACTTAACCACTCGGCCACGGAACCAGCCCCTGAAACACATAAACTTTTAAAAATAACATATCATAGAGGCAAATCTTGTGAACTGTAGAAATTAGAAAATGCACACAAAAGAAAAATCACATTCCTACAAACTAGGATCACTATTTTAACACCTTAGTGCATATCCCTCCATGATCTTTTCCTGTTTGCGTATGTGTATGCATACACATTTATATGTTCAGAGTGAGGTCATATTGTGCATACTATTCCATTTTAGTCAGTTTTCATCTTATCTAATTTTAGACTATATTCAGTTTTTTATTTAGATATAATTGACACATAACATTTTGTTAGCTTCAGATATACAACATAATGATTCAATATTTATATATATTGCAAAATGATCACCACAATAAGTTGTTAGCATCTATCACCGTACATAGTTGTAAAATTTTTTTCTCTTGAAATGAAAACTTTTAAGATTTATTCTCTTAAGAATTTTCAAATATGCAATACAATATTATTAACTCTAGTCCGCATGCTGTACATTACATTTCCAGAACGTGTTTATTTTATAGCTGGGAGTTTATATACTTTTTAATCTCCTTCACCCATTTCACCCATACCCACCTCTTGTAACCACCAATCTGTTCTCTGTGTTCATGAGCTCAGTTTTGTTTTGTTTTATGATTCCATGTATAGAGGCCAGCCCTGTGGCTGTGGTTAAGTTTTTGTGCTCTGCTTTGGTGACTTGGAGTTTGCTGGTTCAGATCCTGGGTGTGGACCTACACACCGCTCATTAAGCCATGCTGTGGTGGCATCTCCCCTAGAAGAACTGGAATGACTTACAACTAGGATATCCAACTATGTACTGTGGCTTCGGGGAGGAAAAAAAGAGGAAGATTGGCAACAGATGTTAGCTCAGCGCCAGTCTTCCTCAACAGAAAGCATACCTTAAAAAAAAAAAAAAGATTCCACATATAAGTGAGATCATATGGTATTTATCTTTCTCTCCCTCACTTATTTCACTTAATGTAACGTCCTCAAGGTCCGTCCATGTTGTTGCAAATAGCAAGATTTCCTTCTTTTTTATGGCTAAATAATATTCCATTGTGTATGTATACACCACATTTTCTTTATTAATTCATCCACTGTGACACTTAGAGGTTTCTTCCATATCTTGGCTATTGTAAATAATGCTGCAGTGAACATGGGAGTGCATATATTTTTTTGAGTTAGTGATTTCCTTTTCTTTGGTTAAATACCCAGAAGTGGAGTTGCTGGATCATATGGTAGTTCTATTTTTTAATTTTTTGAGGTACCTCCATACTGTTTTCCATAATGGCCTCACCAATTTATATTCCCGCCAATTATGCACAAGAAAAAGGGTTCCCTTTTCTCCACATCCTCGCCAATGCTTATCTTTTTGAGAATAACCATTCTAACAGGAATGAGGTTGATATCTCATTGTGGTTTTGATTTGCATTCCCCTGATTAGTGATTTTGAGTACCTTTTCATGTATCTGTTGGCCATCTGTATGTCTTCTTTGGAAAAATGTCTATTTAGATCCTCTGCCCATTTTTTAATAGAATTATTTGTTTTTTTTGCTTTTGAGTTGTATGAGTTCTTTGTATATTTTGGATATTAACCCCTTATCAGATATATGATTTGCAAATATTTTGTCCCATTTGGTAGGTTGCCTTTTCATTTTATTGATGGTTTTCTTTGCTGTACAGAAACTTTTTGGTTTGCTGTAGTCCCACATGTTTACTTTTTGCTTTTGTGGCCTTTGCTTTTGGTGTCAAATCCAAAAAATGATTGCCAAGACCAACGTCAAGGAGCAACTAAGTTTTCTTCCAGGAGTTTTGTGGTTTCAGGTCTTAGGTTCACATCTTTCATCCATTTTGAGTTGATTTTTGTGTATGGTGTAAGATAGTGGTCCAGTTTCAGTCTTTTGCGTGTGGCTGTCCAGTTTTCCCGACACCGTTTATGGAAGGGACTGTCTTTTCCCACTGTATATTCTTGGCTACTTTGTCGTAAATTAGTTGTCCATATATATATTTCTGGGCAGACTATATTCAAAATTGACCCAAGAAGTCCTTTATAGATAATTTGCCAGGCCAGTGTCCAAAGTAGGACTTTGCACTGCGTCTGTTTGCTCTAAATCTCTTTTAAAGTAGGCCAGTTCTTTTTAGGATACTAAGTAATTGAAAGGACCTTCAGATTGTCCCTCCTCTTATATTTGTCTACTTTCTGCCTCATGATGTCATTCAGCTTGTCCTTTTATTGTTAATATTTCCTGTAAATTGGAAGATAGACCTAAAACCTTGAATGATTCAAGTTAAGTTTTTGGCTACAGTGCCTTATAGGTAAGACTTCCATATAGTTTATCATCCAAATTAGAACATTTTTGAGAGTGAAAGGGAGTTTTATTAATCATGACATCATGACAACAGTGTAATGCAAGATTTTCCAGGCAAACCAGCATGATATGGTCACTCAAATAATGAATGATGCTGGATTCTTCTGTTGTATCATATCAGAAGACAGTATCTAGTTAACCCACCATTAGTGATTTTAATTGATCATTGGAATAGAATAATGACAGTCTGATTCCTCCACTGTCTGGTTACATTTTCCTCTTTGTGGCTAAAATGTAATCTATTAGGTGTAGCATTCTTTGGCATTGTACTAATATCCATTTCTCATCGACTATTTGCAGAACAATTTTAGCAACAATTGATAATCCTTGCCAGAATTAATAATTCTATTAGGGTGTGCAAAGTGATGTTTTTAAATTCTATCACTCCTACCTGTTGTCATTCTTCTATAAAAATAGAGCTTTCATCAATAGGGTCTATTTTCATTACTCTGCAATATAGTTTCTGTTAGAAAGGACGGATAGCATGATTGTTTTAATTATAAGTTTTCAAAGTAAGTTGCTGATAAACTTATTTTATAATATTCAGGCTTTTGCAGCCCAGGAAGACTTGGAAAAGACCAAAGAAGAGTTAAAAACTGTGATGTCTGCCCCCCCTCCACCTCCACCACCACCGGTCATTCCTCCGACAGAAAATGAACATGATGAACATGATGAGAATAATGCTGAGGCTAGCGCTGAATTATCAAATGATGGGGTAATGAACCATAGAAGTGAGGAGGAACGTGTAACAGAAACACAGAAAAATGAGCGTGTTAAGAAGCAACTCCAGGTATTTAAAATTTGCAGTTGTATGCACGTTTAAAATATAGTTTACATTTTCTTTTTTTATTAAGTTACACTTATTAAAAATGATCATTAGATTTTGTGGAAGCCTTGAACACTAGCTGGTCTTGTGATTGCTTTGTGGGTGCTTGGCCTACAGTTGCATTATTTCATTTCATCTATTGTATGATCCTGTTAGCACACCCTTGTTTGTTAGTCTTGTGTAATCAGGCCTTAACCAGTAAGTTATTCTTTAACTATAGCTTGACTCTTGTTAAAAGATAATATTTTAATGCTGTGTTTACAAAGCAAATGAATTTAATTTTTAAATGGTAAAGTATATATTAAAGGCAATGAAAATTTAATACACTAGTTGTATGACATTATATCATCTGAATTATTTGTTCAGATTTTATAATGGTGAAAGGTCAGTTTATTAAATTTGCATAATTAGAATAAAATAGGAAATTTTAATATTAAACTTTCTTTCCAGGTAAGTTCTATAATTTTTAATTGGTGAAATCTTTAAATATTAATAAAGAAAGTGAGGTGATAGTTGAATAAAATATTAAGACTTTTGGAGAAAGCGTTTCTAGTGGTGTAGATTTTTATCTATACGTTATTCTATAATGGCTACATTGCACGTTTTGTAAGTCATTTCAAGTATTGTTGGAGAAACTTAAGGAAATTTAGAATAATACAAAAAATTGTCATGGTTGATGAGTGTAGAAATGAAAGGCCATGAGTATTCCTTCCTAACCACTACCCCTATTATTACTAAAAGTAAAACAAACTTACACACTTTAAAGAAAAAGATTTTACAATGGAAATTTCAATGTACTAAAAAAGTCAGATTTGTTATATGTATGTTTTTGTCTTTAAACTTTTTCATGTTTTTAAAATCTAAGGAAAAAAATCATAGTCATAATTTTTATTTTTTAAACATAGGCATTAAGTTCAGAATTAGCCCAAGCCAGAGATGAAACAAAGAAAACACAAAATGATGTTCTTCATGCTGAGAATGTTAAAGCAGGCCGTGATAAGTACAAGACTCTGCGACAGATTCGACAAGGCAATACAAAGCAGCGTATTGATGAGTTTGAAGCAATGTGAGAGCTGTTATTTTGCATACGTGTTCTTCATAAGCTGAACCACCAACAGAGAAAAGCAGGCCTTTGCAGATGTGATGGAGTGCATCCCACCTTGCCAAAGCACTTATACCAGTTTGACTGTGGTGACTAAAAGACATATCTAAGGGGAACTCTTCCACATTAAGGCAGTGTGATATCATGTTTGGTTTTCCTTTTTTTTTTGGGCCAGGGAATGGAGAACAGTGTTCCATCACCTTTCACGATTTTCATTTTCCATTTTTTTTCTGTTGAAGATTAACACTAATTATCACGTCTGACCAATGTGTATGTGTGATTTAAGCACTTTGTATGTTTCAAAGGATGATGGTTACTTAATGAGTGTTTAGGTAGAGCGCTCTGGTTTTCCTCGCCCCTCCCATGTTTTATCTGCACATATTTTCACATTCTTTCTCATTCATATTTTCTCAATGTCTCCTTGTATCTTGCCATACCACCATACAGATCATTGGTAGTGTTTAAAATGAGGGTAGGTGACAGGGTGGACAGTGTTTGATCATTGTGAGAAAACAGATATCAATCATGAAGAGGATTAGAATGTTGAATGGTGTAGTGTGCAGCTGGTGGCTAAGTTTTTAAATCCCAATTTAATTACATTATTGGATATTTGATGTTTGCTTACTTAATTACAGTCATCTTTGACAGCTGAATTGATTGGTGTTTCATCTCCTGTCACCCTTTGGCTTTCTTTACTTACCAATTCACAAAGGTGTAGACAGCAGGTAGTAGGTCCCTAGGAAAATTTATTGATGAAACGTTATCTGCAAATAACAGTCATCTTTGAAAGATTTAAAAGTTTTGTTCTTTCATAGATTGATTTAGACAAAGAGATATTTAATAAAAGAAAATATCATTTGTTGGTAATTGATTATAATCATTAAAAAGAACTTGGACCTTTCTGGAAGGGCAGCCTATGAAAACATTAGTCCCAGAGAAGGGACAATAAATACTACCTCACTACTACACCTGTGATGACTGGTTGTTCAAACACAACAGAGAGTGTCAGCTGTATGTTTTATAATACATAGTGATGGTTTCAATCATGAAGGAATATTTTTGAGATTTCCTTTTATCTTCAGAATATCTTAGAGTGCTAAATTTTTAACTGCCTTTTTGTTGAGCTGAATTGTGGGACTTTGTACTAAAATTGTAAGATCTTGCTGGTATACTATCTTCCTGGAGGGGTGTTGTATGCCTGAGGAAGTAAGAGTGTGTGTGTGTGTGTGTGTGTGTGTGTGTGTGTGTGTGTGTGTGTGTGAGAGAGGGAGAGAGGTTTCCCTTGTAGCATGTGAAGAATGTCTGTACCTTCATTTCCTGATGTAATTGTTACATAATCATTTTAGCATATTTGATTTCTAAATCATTGTGCTTATTTTTTTCAATCTCTAACTAAGAATACTTAAATTTGTTTTTTCAAACCTATTTTAGAAATTATAATGTTAGGTTATATTAAGCTCAATTATGTCTTACAAGGAAATCTTTCCTGTTTGAAAGATGTTCTAATACTCACGTGTTCTAACATTTTCTTTATTGTAAAATATCTAGATTTGGAGATAAGGAAAGCCTTGTTTTCTCTGGGTGGTTCAGCTACTTTCCATTTGGTATTATGCACTCAAATTTACATTTATCTATTAAAATTGCCATTTTGTTAAACATTTTTCATGCACAGTAGATCCAACTTGTGTCTGAAAATATCTCTTGTGCTTTTTTGATTTTGCTGACTTTAAAAGGATTAATCTGGGCAGACATAATGAAAAGGAAAGGTTGCATTTAATATATTTTTTGGACTTTGTAGGACAAAAGATAACTGGTTACCTTTGAAGTGACTGTTGTACGGTGGTTGTGCACATGCTTCAAAATACTGTGGAAGAGAATGTTTCTGCTTGCAGCATGCTAGAGGACTAGAGGGTGAATGCTGCTGTTGATGCTTTCAAGCCTGTGTTCACTTTTCCAGAGCGTTAAAACAATTGCCATAAAGGGGAAAACTTGGACTTCCGTTGGATTTTTATTAATTTTCTTCATTTTGAATTGTGTGCACTACCATTGTCACATCAGTGTGATATCAGTGTTGAAAAATTACCAGTTATATTTGCTGTTTATAATCTATTTGTAGATTAGGATTAAAATGGATTTAATCCATTTTTAAAGCTGTGTGAATTTTTCTAAACAGGAACAACTATTTGCAATATAGGTTTTCATAGTGATTAAACCAATTATAACTTTTATTATTAGCAATTGAGAGCACATGTTCATATAGCAATGTAAAAATATATTAATGAGTATTTGGTAAATTCCAACAGGCTTTTACCATTAGCATAATTTTGTGTTGTACAATTAAGTTACAATTACATCTATAATTTTGGATAACATTCATTGGTTAACAATAAAGTGACAAAAGCTCATGCCTTCGAGGTCCACTGTTGTTATTTAACATGGATTTCTTGTATATTTCCTGAAAGTTATAATCTCTGTTAGACTTATGAATCATCACATCTTAAAAATGAGAAGTGGATAGGGAAAATGTCAAAATCTTCATAGATTTACTCTTTTCCCCCAGATTATATCTCTTTTGGTATGGAAGTAATACCGATTGTTAGTTCTGCGGAAAAATTAATTAAATTAAATTGACTCTCTTGATAACATAAAATCAGTTAAGATTTCCAATTATTGCTTTTATTTTATAGTGTTTAGTTTCTTTTTCCTAAGGAAAATAGTTTCATTGTTCTTGATTAATCTTGCTATTAAAATGCTAATGTTCTTTAACGAACTGTATACTAAGTGCATTTACTTAAATACGTATTCTTACTTCAAAGCTACGTTACAGAGCAGTTAGCATAATTTTAGAAGTTAATTCTCTTTGTAAAAGCTTTTTACTAATTTTTAACATAAAGATCATTCTTAAACAAAGTGATAAATCTATTCTGATAGTAAAAGCCAGGTATCTTCTCAGTTTATAGTAATATTTACGTATCACTTTATTATTTCTATTCCCAAAGGCAAGTAGTGTTTTCTTTACTCTGATCCTATCAAAAAAGTAAAGGGAATTTTATGTAAGATTTTGCCTTATATGTCTTTTATATCTCAGTTTTTCCTTAGCTAGAATTACCACTTACAAAGTTATCTTAGACTGTATTGGAACTCACTCCTGATCGTCATTAGAAAAGAGTTTCAATATTAATATTGTGATTAAAAATAAAAAATGCCCACCACTTTCTGTCTCAGTTTTGATTACCTTGTTGATGGGTGATGTTTTTAGAAATGAAGATAATATAAAAAAACTTTTTAGGTCCAAAAGCATCTCATTCTGTCTATACATGATGAAAACAATCTTTAAAATCTAAAGCTTAAGTATACAGAATTTCTGCCTTTAGCATTGATTTACTGAACTGATTAGTAAACCAAAGCTTAGATATCTTTATTAAGAACAAGGGAGGGGCTGGCCTGGTGGCATGGTGGTTAAGTTCACACTCTCTGCTTTCGTGGCCTGGGGTTCGTGGATCTGGATCCTGAGTGCTGACCTACACACTGCTCATCAAGCTATGCTGTAGTGGCATCCCACATACAAAATAGAGGAAGACTGGCACAGATGTTAGCTCAGGGCTAATCTTCCTCAAGCAAAAAAACAGGAAGATTAGCAACAGATGTTAGCTCAGGGCCAATCTTCCACAGTGGGGGAAAAAAAGAATAAAGGAAAACATTTAACTATGGAACTACACTGGTAGACAGGTTCCCTTCATCTTTAACTATGTTCTAAATGAACAGAACTTTAGCATTTTCTTATTTCTTCATTCTTTTTTTTAGCCAGAAGGTTATCAAATATTCTTATGTAGTTTACCATGTAGAATGATGGTATTCTAGTACGTTTCAAAAGCGCAGTGGATTCTGCAGATGTTTTGTTAACTTCATAAAATGTCAAGGCAAACTGACTCCTCACATTCTACACTGGTAGCAAGGAAAAATTCTCTCATAGTAGTGTGTCCTATGTCAAAGCTTATCACATTCCCATCCTTGGCTTTTCCAATTAAATAATCTTAATTCCCGTTTTTTTCCTAGTGGACCTGCTTCTTAGTTGTCCATCTTTCAAGATTTTAAAAACTGCCATTTTCCCTCTAGAAAGATCATGACTCCTTGCTTTGTCACCTCAATGTTTTAACCTCCCTTAAACTTGGTGATTAAGAGTTTCCTGATTTGAGGTTACGTATATACTACTTTAGGAGTTGAAGTATCCATCATTATTTCCCATAAAATTTTAAGGTTAAAGATCATTACTGAGATAATTACCCTATGGCATATCTTGTAAATTCAGGTTTATGTTTGCCTCCGGAGTTCAATAGCCACTAAATGGTTCCAGGTTCTTAGTTAATGACCTTATTTAGCCAATACGTTTTTATCAAGCACCTGCTATGTTCTAGGATATAGAAGCAAAATTAGAATGGCTGTGACCTCTTTGTTTTGGCTTATCTTAAAATGTGGAACTTCAAATATTAATTTATCTTAGCTCTGAGATCATTTGCATTAATCCGTTACAATACTAGATTTCTTTATGATGGCAACACCATTTGGTTGATTCATGTTATTTGTATGCCCAGATTCTTCCGTGCTTTTATCTAGTCAGTTGCTTCCATCCATGTAATTTATTATTTTTATTACTCTGTTCTAATTGTTCACTTTTATTTAATGATTATTTTAAAAATTTAGATTCACTTTGTTATTTATGCATGTCATCTAGTTTGCTCCTAAAAATAGTGATACTGGTTTTCGTTTACTAAGTCTATATAGCCAATATCCATCTTCCTAGTGGTAATATGGGATCACAATTTCTGAGATTTATGTGATGATCCTTGAGAAAGTTCCTTTTGATAACACATGGATTTATTATATGAAATGCTGCTTGCACTGTTATAATGTATACCACGATATCTTTCAACTTTTTTGCAACTTAAGATGTTTTATCTTTTGTTTTAGATCTAGCAGTGCGTGTGTGCCTTAGACTCTTAAGGCAATACCTCCTCCCTCCCTTTCCTTTTGTTTATACTGAAAAGTCTCTGTAATTCAAGTCTAACATTGGAAACCTGTATGCCGTCATTCCGTTTATATAATTATTTACTTTTAAATTTTAGCTCATTTGGATAAAAGCTACAATTGTATGATGACAGAAAATACTACAATGTAAGATCGATAGAGGAAAATTAGTGACTGATAGAGAAGAAGAGTATACAGGATAGTTTCTCAAGTATGCTTGTTCTTTGATAAATTAATTTTTATTTTATAGGTCAAATTTTAAATACTGGTCAATATTTAAAGATATCCTAAAAAATAAAGTGCCTAATTTTAAAAGTTTTTCTAACTTTCTAGGAAGACTCATTTATTTTACACAACTGACAAACCAGTTAAGTATAGTAATTAGTTATAACTATATTAAATATTGAGGAGTTTAATGGAGTTACTTTTCATTTGAATCTTCATTTTTTTGTGTTAAAATATACATAACCTAAGATTTACCATTTTAACCATTTTCAACTGTACAGTTTAGTGACATTAAGTACGTTCACCTTGTTGTGCAACCGTCACCACTGTCCATCTCCAGAACTTTTTCATCATCCCAGATAGAATCTCTGTATGCATTAAACACTAGCTCCACATTCCTCCCTCTTCCCAGTCCCTGGTAATCTACTTTCTGTCTCTGAATTGACTACTTTAGGTACCTCATATAGGTGGACTCCTATAATATTTGCCCTTTTGTGTCTGACTTATTGCACTATGTTTTCAAGGTTCATCCATGTTACAGCATGTATCAGAATTTTATTATTTTTTCAGGCTCAGTAATATTCCGTTGGATGTATATACCACATTTTGTTTATTCATTCATTGGTCAGTGGACGTTTGGATTCTTTCCACATTTTGACTGTTATGAACAATGCTGCTTTGTACATTGGTGTACAAATATCTGTTCAAGTCTCTTCTTTCAGTTCTTTTGGGTACATACCCAGAAATGGAATTACTGAATCATGTGGTAATTCTATGCTTAATTTTTTGAGGAACTGCCAATACTATTGTTCTTAGCCGCTGCACCATTTTACATTTTCATTAATAATGCATAATTTCTCTACATCCTGACCAACACTTGTTATTTTTTGTTTGTTTTTGATAATAGCCACCTGGTAGATGAAGTGGTATCTCGTTCTAGTTTTGATTTGCATTTTCCAATGATGTATTTTTCTCTCTGACGTTGAACATATTTTCATGTGCTTGCTGACCACTTGTATATCTTCTTTGCCAAAGTGTTTGTTTATTCACATTCTGTCTGCTTTTTAATTGAGTTGTTTGTTTTTTATTATTGAGTTGTAGGAGTTCTTTATATATTCTGTTATTAATCTCTTATCAGATATATGAGCTGCAAATTTTCTCCTGTGGGTTGTCTTTTCACTCTGTTGATAGTGTCCTTTGATGCAGAAAAGTTTTTAATTTTGATGAAGCCCAATTTATCTATTTTTCCCTTTTGTTGCCTGTGCTTTTAGTCTTCATGTTTGTTAAAGAGAAAAAATTATTTTGATGAGGATGGTATTACTGAAAAGCAGAGCAGAACATATGTTATGTACAGTGGTTAGAGTCTAGAGAGATGGAAAGTAGGCTGTCTTGACTGGAATAGAAAATGTGGTTCGCTGTGCACTGACTGTGGGATGGGAGAGCTGGAGTGAGCCGGGCCAGGGATTTCTGGAGACTTGAATCTTCTGGTTTAATTTGATTTGAAGACATGTGGTGCCTTTGGGAACGCAGTCACGGAAAGGAATAATAACTAAACTTTGCTCCGAAGGAAAATTCGTGCTGCTATGTATAGTATACTAGCAAGTGCAGAGGATACAGAAAGCTTCATAGAGGAACTACATGTGCTGTAATTAGCCTGAAGAAAGGCTGTGGGCATGGGAATGAATTACAGCCCTACCTTCTGAGCATTTCAAGGAAATAGCTAGATGTAATTTGCTCTCATGTTTGCTGTATGTAGTAATGTTTTTTTCTTCTGCCTATTTTCCAAGTGACCTCTTTTGGGACAGTTTCAACCTTTGTTTTTATTCTTTTATTCATGATGTTTTGGGACTGTGTTCTTTAGTGGTACAAAAACGAGAACTAGAAATTAAAGACACCCAAGCACAAATGGCTTCGATTCTGAGTTCTAATTTCAGGTCTTATACTTGTGCTTTGTTTTTTATAAGCAGTTTCATACTTCTGAATCAGATTGTCTATTTCAGAGTATTTCTGTGGAATCAGATCTAGAAACTGAGATACCAATGCATTGTCTTCCCAAAAAGTGTGTAATGCCTGACCAAGGGTTAATATCCATGTACTTTGAATTATTAATACTTGTTTCTAGTTGAAGAACCATTACAGAGTGTGTTTATGACAGTTCCATCAATATCCTTTCTGCTCCAAGATGATCCTAATAGTGTAGTTTCTGAAAGAAACTTGAAGTGTTTTTTTAAAACAGGTTTTAATGGTTTAGAAAAATAGTTCTTTCAGATCATTATGAAGGGTTTATATTCGCCAAAACACAACTCAGTGAAGATTATCTCAGTATACACACACGATTATTCACTGGCTGTGACAGCTTTGAACAACTTACTTTGTCTGGAAATTTCTGTAGGGTTTTTAAAGTTGAGAATCACGTTTGATTGTACTCAGTTTAGCTTCTGCTAGAAGAATGATTTGATTCATGTGCTTATGCCCAAATGATATTAGTTTTTTATCTTATTATTTTTCCTTGTTTTCCCCAGACAATTCCTAATACAATATACTTCTCAATTTTTAGGCCATAGAAGTTTTTGCGTATAGATAAATATAATCCTTTGGTAATCTAAATTACAAGTGGATGGTTTTCCTTTAAAGAAAACTTTGAAGTTAACTTTTTTGGCACTGACTTTAAAATATGATGACTTACTGTTGGTATGTAGATTAAATGTAGAATTTTGCAACTTTTTAATTTGTCTTTTAGAAGTACTTTCTATCAAAAGACAAAATCAATGTATGCAAAAGGAAATCATAATTCAGTGGTCTGTTTACTTTTTAAAAATTGTTTCATTAATATTTCCAAATGTAGTACATGATAGTAGCTCATTTTAGTTTCTTAGAACCTTTACGTTGATTAAACTATCATTTTTTTCCGAGAAATATTAACATCTTTTAAAAGTAGTTGATCATAAGTATGAAAAATGTTTTCATTGATAGGTGCAAAATAACATAAAATCACTGTTGCTTAGCAGTTTATATACATTCTCAAAATACCATGAGAAAATACCTCAATTTTATAAAAACTACAGTACCAAACAGTATAAAACCTGGAATTAGAACCCAGAACTTAATCATCTGTATAGTTTATAGTATAGTTTAATGTGCTGGGCCACATATATTTCATATTAGCTGATGTTTTAAGGATATTGATAATGAATTTGGGGGACATAGGCTGGATCAAAGGCTTTGCATCAATCTGTGAAGAAGATGTATCCATTGGAATAGTAGATTTCCATCTTTAGAGGAGATTCTTGGCCTTAATATTTTTGGAATATTCTCAAGCATTAGGAAGACCGGAAGCAAGTATGTCTTCTAGATTAGTGGTGTGATGTATGCAGGTAAGAACATGTTATCTGCCACCTCTTATTTTTGAGCCATTGTGCTTTAGTTCTTAGCCATTACGAATTTAAAAAGTTTTCAATTTAATGGTGTTATGAAAGGAATGCTGAATGGGAAAGATTCCTCCTTTTTTCCCATAAAGTAATAAGACTAATCCATACATACATGTGTGCTCACAGAGGCATTCATTCTTCCAGTGATTTATGGAGCAATTGCTGGTTATGCACAGCGCTGTTAGAGTTAGGGGCGATAGACGAGACCTTGTGACTATTGTAGGAAATTGTAGTTAAGTCAGAGAGTTGAGACGTGGACTCAAATTAAGGTATAGAAAGTAAAGTAAATACCAGAAGAAAAATGGAGATAAAATGTACAGAAGTTAGAGAAATGAGAGGTCACTTAGGTGCTATTAGCAAACAAGCAGCATGATAGTGATTTGACTAAGAAAGTTGAGAAATGTTTTCTTCATTTCTTCATATTGCTGCTGGGGCTCATTGAAAGTTATAAATCCATCACTAGGTCGGCTAGCTAATAGTTTAGATTTGTTAACTTGGTTCTCTGCCAGTAAGAATTGCATATTCTTTAATATCAAATACAAATGTGTCTGGTTTTCTTGTAGTAGAGTCTATTGAGTATAAGCAACCTTAATAATAATGGTTTATATTAGAATAGCCAATAATGAAATGTAATTTAATATTAAAGTTTTCATATAGCATTTTAGGTTAACTACTGTGTTTAACTTGACAGTAATTTTACCACTCTTGACTATAAATTATTTTTCTACTCTACAACTATCAGATTATCCATTACCTCAAGCAGTACTGGTAAAATTTCCTTCTCAAACACTGATTGTGTTAATTTTTGTAGGTTTGTGTAGCAATAACTTGTATCATAACAAAAGCATCAGAAAACAGATATTTAAGGATTTTGGGGGGGGGATTTTTTTTAAGCGTTTAAATAATTGTTATTGCCAAATTTTCTCCTTTTTTAATTTAATGAAACAATTTTCAGCTATGCTTAGAGATAATTGTTTTTAAAAAACTAGAAAAGTAGGTATTAAATTACAAATGTTTTTAGGAAATGTATATTTTTCATTGGCTTCCAGTATTATCATGTGTTGAAGTTGCTAAATACTAAAGGTGCTTTAGGTCATACTTAGCTACTTGATGTTAAAGCCTCATTTTTAAAAACTTGGTTAAATCATTACAGTTTTTAAAAATCAGTGATACATGAACATGAAACAAAATTCAGTAGGTACACTGGGCTAACTCTAAAACAGTAAGCCTCTCCCTGTCCTCTGTCTTCTGCCCTCCCCAGAGTAACTCGTGTGTTGGTCATCTGCCTCCTGGAGAAGAGCTGCACACGCACGAGCATGTTATGTGGTTGTGTTGCTTATGTGAATTAGAGCATTCTTCACTCGGCTTTTGTGCTTCTTCACTGAAGGGTGTATTTTGGAAGTCATTGCATATCAGTACAAAAATACCCTGGTATTTAATTGTATGCATGGCCCTTACTTCCAGTGCACATTTACGTTTTTACCAATTCTTTCCTATTATGAACAGTTTTGTCATGTATTCTTGTGCAAACACTGCTTGTGTTTTATCCTGTTTAAGAAATTGTGTTATAGTCCAGTGGATGAGGTAAGTTTACATAAGGTTTCCTATATTTTAGGATAGGAAATTTTTACTTATATAGGTGTGCTGCTTACATTTTAAAAAATTTAAACAGTAATATGTCCTTGTTGAAGCACTTTTGTGAGAAAAGTAGACACTGGTCTTTTTCATAAATTGAATTTCTGTATTACAGGTTTACTTAAAGATGACGCAGCCATAAAGGTCTTAATATTTCACTTTTAAGGGCCCAAGTGAAAAAGTTCTGCCAGTAATTAAAACTTCTCTGACTTCTGCAAATCTTAATAATCAGAAAATGTCATTGTTTAAAAAGAAGCAAATAAATAGGATGGGATTTTCTAAATACACTTTGGGAGCTTTTTGGATTTTAATTTCCTTTGATTGCCACCATCTCCTCAGTGCTTAGAGTTTTCATTTGCCTACTTTTGTTAAAATGGAAAATGACAAGCTCGGATCATTGCAGAACATTTTAATGACATAAGGCAGTTAACCACAACACCAAACGGCAGCAAAAGTGTTTCACAGATATTTGATTCTGCAAGTTTTCTTTGGTTTTTAAGGACGTAGATAAACTTGACTTGTATTATTAATTCGATCTTTCTGAAGTTAAGAAAATGTCCTTTGGGGCCGGCTCCGTGCCCCAGTGGTTAAGTTCTTGCGCTCCGCTGCAGCGGCCCAGGGTTCGGATCCTGGGCGCAGACATGGCACCGCTCGTCAGGCCACGTTGAGGTGGCGCCCCACATCCCACAACTGGAAGGACCCACAACTAAGGTATACAACTATGGATGGGGGGGTTTGGGGAGATAAAGCAGAAAAAAAAAAAAAAGATTGGCAACAGTTGTTAGCCCAGGTGAAAAAAAAAAAAAAAAGAAAATGTCCTTTGATTTTAGAGCTTGTTTTTTCTATCAAATACTGCTCCTGTATCTATAAACTTTGACCTAGCTGAAATGATTTTCTTGGGCCCCAAATGCTTTGAAGGGTACAGCCTAGATTTGTTTCAAAAGTGCTGATGGTAGTTCATGTTCATCAGAGAGAAGAAATACAGATCTTTGTGGTTTGCGGTCTCCCTTTCACCCACCCTTCCCAGAGATCCACACTAAATTCTAAGCTGATGTAGCAGAGAGAGGCAGAAAGGCTGAGTCTGTAGCCTCTAGTAGTCACCATCTGCCCGTTGCTCTTTCAGCTGCCCAGCGCTGCCGAGTTCTGATCCCTGCTCTTCCTGCCTAGTTTTTCAGGCATGCCCAGAAACTGTCAGCAGTCAAATTGCAGACTCGGTAGCCTATGCTTATCCCCAATCTAGCGGGGCAGGCATCCTTCCCCAGAATCTCCTGCTGCTTCAGCAAACGTTTTGTTTTTTCACAGAAGACACCTAGATCCAGGTTTTATCAGTTCAGAGCGCATTCGATACATAGCCAGTCTGACTGGCTGTCAGAGTTTTGGGTTATCTTGGGATAGATGCGAAGCAGCATCATGTAGAGTTAATTGCATTTGGCTTTGAATTCTGGCCTGGCCACTCACTTACTGGTTGTGTGACTTTAAGAAGCCACTCAGCCATTTTGAGCCCAAGTTTCCTCATCTGTTAAGTGGAAGTAACACTATTTATCTTGTGAACATTGATTGTAATAATATACGTGGAATACTTTGTTTACAGCCAGGTATATGAAAGGTGTTAATAACTAGTAACTTCTGTTACTTTGTTTTTCATATTTTTGTTCCTCTGTCAGTATTGTGGATATTAGTATTTGTACCCAAGTTCTTTGGATTTGGATTCCCTTTTTTTTTTTTTTGCTGAGGACGATTTGCCTGGAGCTAACATCTATTGCTAATCTTCTTTTTGCTTGAGGAAGATTCACCCTGAGCTGAAATCTGTGCCATTCTTCCCCTATTTGGTATGTGGGTCACTGCTATAGCATGGCCGCTGACCAGTGGTGTAGGTCTGCGCCCGGGAACCAAAGCCAGGCTGCCAAAGCAGAGCACGCCAAACTTAACCCCTAGGCCACAGGGCCAGTCCCTGGATTCCATTTTTTATGTCTTCTGTTTGCCTTTTAAGGATTTTACTTGAGATTCTCTTAGAAGGTATTGCTCAGCATATGTTTATTGAGAGTGTGCCAGGCCGTGTGCTAAGAATGAGGAGATAAAAAGAGACGTGGTCTGTCCTGAGCAGTGACAGTTCACAGTTTACTCTCAGTAGAGAAAGTAAATAATTTACGTGTTTGTGTGTTATGAATAAGTGAGGTTCCCTTCTCAAGCTCTTCATACTGGAGTGTCCCAAGGCCCAGGCCTTCTCTGTCTACAGTTGGCTCTCTTAAGAGACCTTGTCCAGTATTACTGCTTTAAATACCATCTGTATGCTGAAAACTCTCAAATCTCCAGCCAGAACAATCTCCCCTGAACTTCAGATGTATAAATCCACTATCTACCTGACATTTCTGCTTTGATATCTGATAAGCATCCCAAACTTATTTTGTCAAACCAACTCAAGATCTTCTCCCCTCAGACTTGGTCCTGCCTCAGTCTTCCTCTTTTCAGTCAGTGGGTGGCAAGTCCATTTTTTCAGTGAATCAGGCCAAAACCTTGACTGCATATAGGACTTCTTTTTCTCTAATAACCCACATCCAATCCAACGACAACCCTGTTCGCCCAGTGGTCAAAATGTCAGCTATATCCCGAAAATGACCATACATCTTATTCCATACACCAGGATTGCTGGGATTAGTGCTAGAGCCTTCGGATGGGATTTCTTGATTCTTCTCTTGCTATTCTACAGTCTGTGAAGACAGCAGCTTTAAAAAGGTAAGTCAGACCCTGTCACTGCTCAGAATCCTCCAGAGCTTTCCCATCTCAAAGTAAAAGCCTATCCTTCTCAATGGCCATTCAGAGTCTGACACCATCTGGTCCCTTGTTGCTCTCAGATCTCATCTGCTGATTTCCCTTCTCTCATTAAGTTGAAAGCAGCTGGCTTTCTTGTTCTTTAGCCAGTACTCCTGTTACCTCAGCCTGGAATGCCTTTTTTCCCCAGATGTTTTTATGATTCACCTCCTTGCCACCTCCAGGATTTTGCTTAAATGTCACCTCAGTGTGGCCTTCTCTTACCACCCTATTTAAAGTGCACCTTCCCCGATATTCCCATTTCTTTTCATTTTTCTCTATAGCACTTACCATCCAACATAATGTATATTTTACGTATTTGTATCGTTTACTGTCTTCTTCCACTGCAATGTTAACTCTGTAAGGGCAGGAAATTTATTGTTTTGTGCGGTGATATGTGCTCTGCACCTAAAGCAATGCCTGGCATGTGGCAGATGCTCGATAGTATGTGTCGAATGGGATGGATGAATTCTGGGAGCTCAGAAGAGAGGTATCTAATCTTGCTAGAGGGTTCCAAGGAAGGCTTCCTGGAGGAGATGATCCCTAAGCCAAGTCTTTAAGAACAAGTTATTCTTCATCAGGGTCAAAGGTAGGACGGCTATCCAGATAGAAGGAACTATATAGGCAAATACATCAAGGCACAAGAAAACTTAGAGTGTGCCTGAACTGCCCGTTAGTATTGAAAAGTATAAAGTTCGAGATTCAGAGGGTGGTGCCATGGAACACTAGAAAATATGAGCGGAAGCTAGTGTGGATGTACCTGTGACATTTCTTGGACAATTTAAGTTTGGATGCTGATGGAATGTCAGATGAAATTTCCCAAGGGGAAAGAGTCAGGAGAAAAACTGGGTTTGGTACAGGGCCATGGTGCGCACCAGCACTGAAGTACTGCCCAAGCCACGTGAGTGCATCAGGAGAGAGGGCATCAGGCACCCCTGGAGCGAGGACTGCACAGGCACTGCAGGACAGAGCTGGAGAGCTGCTGTGGTCTCTAGCGTTGTATGAAAACGAGAGGTCTACTACAGTATTGAAAACGTATACTATGGACACTGGCTTTGGCAATAGAATCATTGAACAGAGCAATTTCCTTGGAATTAGAATGGTTTTTTACTTAGCTTAACTGTATGGTGTCTTCTGGAAAGTGTTTCCCGCAAACCTATGCATAGAACAGGAAAATGTTCTTTCTAGCAGAGTCCTCTGTCCACTCCAGATGTCTGACACTGTGGTCACCCCACAGTGACCCTGCTCAAGTCCATGAAATTACACCTAGTAATCCCCACCCACACCTCTGCTCGAGTCTGTGAGATTACACCTAGTCAGTGGAAATCTGTTTCCACGTTTACCTGCTAGGGATGCTCCACGTGGCACTTAGTCCATTCAAATAATTTCATTCATTTGTTAAACATTTATTAAGTGCCTGAAGTTAGGTCCTGAGAATTCATAGATAATTTTTAAAGACTTTTGTAATCTAGAGGAGGAGACAGAAGAGGTAAGAAATAGTGTGACAATGAGACAAGTAAATGAGAGATACAAGGATCTGGCCAGCAACCAATGTCTTGCTAACATCTCCAAAGGTGTAGAGGTTATTAAAATTGTCAGCAGTTGCCTCAGGAGCAAGGACCATTGCCCCGCGGCTTGCTTGTAGGGCTGAGGGAACATCTCAGTGGGTGTCCAGTGGTGGTCTCAATGCTGGTTTGCACAGGGGTTCCAGGAAAAATCACACCGTAAGAGTAACTTTCAGTGCTAGAACCAGGAGCATCAGCTATGAGCAGCGAGGCTGAGGCAGTCTGGGAGTGAAGGCAGCTCGGAGCTGAGTAGGGGGCTTGCTAAGTGGTGGCAGGACTGCGTTGGGCTGGGGGTTAGGAAGTCCCTCATACTTGGGCTGCTTCTGGAGAACTCAGGAAGGGTTCAGAGGGATTTCGTTTATGTTCTGGAGTTGCAGGGGGACTTTTCCTGGGAGGAGTCCTTGCTTTTATTCATCTAAATATTTTAGTGCCTGGGACCTGCCAGGCACTGTGTACATACCAGTCACTGAGAATATCTTAGTGACTAAGACTAGATCCTTGTCCTAATGGGCTTACTTTCTATAGAAAGACATGAAGCACAAGCAGAATAATTAAAAAGCTACAAACTGCATTAGGCTGAATTGTGAAATTGCCAATATTCAACCATCTTTGGCCTATAACAGCAGCAAATTTATATGAACTTAATGCTCTGAAAGAAACAGGGGACTGAGCTGGGGAAAATGCGGGGATAATTTGGGGATAAGAAGGTCAGAAAAAGTCTCTGAGGAGGAGGCGCATAAGTTGCCACTTGAAAGAAGAGAAGGCTGGCTGCTTCTCTTCTATTTATTTATTTATTTATTTTTTAAGGATTGGCACCTGGGCTAACAACTGTTGCCCATCTTTTTTTTTTTTTTTCTGCTTTATCTCCCCAGACCCCACCCTGTACACAGTTGTGTACCTTAGTTGCACATCCTTCTAGTTGTGGGATGTGGGATGCCGTCTCAACGTGGCCTGACGAGCAGTGCCATGTCTGCGCCCAGGATCCGAACCCTGGGCCGCCGCAGCGGAGCGTGAACTTAACCACTCGGCCACGGAGCCGGCCCCCTCTTCTTTTATTTAAATCAAAGTGGTGAATGCAAATGTCAGCAGGATCAAGTGAGTGTCCTGGGCCTGCTGGGGGCTGTGTCTATCCGGGAAGCTCACGCGGTGTCTGAAGAGGACAGCAGCCCCTCAGAAGCAGTAGACCCAGTGTGGTTATACTTTCTGATTTTCTAAGATAAGCGAGAAAACAGCTTTTAAAAAAAGCATTCAAAGAATAATGCTTTAGATGTTTAAGTTGAAATGTAAATTTTATGTGAAATCTCCCAAATTTTACGTCAGCTATTTGAAAAAATTTAGGAAATGTTTTGCAAGCCAAACAATGTCTCTGCTTGCCAGAAGTGGCCCACTGGACACCAATTTACAATCTTTGCCTTAAACCAGTTCAGGTGGAGGGAACAGCATATGCAAAGACCTTGAGGCAAGAAAGGGTTTGACTGTTCAAGGAACAGAAAGGAGGACAGTATGTCCAGAGCTGAGTGACCCTGGAGGAGAGTGTGTGGGAGGTGAAGCTGGGAGGGATCCAGATCACAAGGAGCTCACAGGGACAGAAGAGCAGGGACACAAGTGCAGATGGAGTGTGGACTCGACAAGCATGTGTCCTGGGGCAGCACGGGGCTGCACCTGCCTGGAAGAAGGGGCACCTGTTCCGGATCCAAACAAAGATGTCATAAATGCTGCGGTGTCTTTGAAGGTAGGTGCATTATTCCATTTTACAGGTCAGTGACCTGCCCAAAGGCAACCATGTGGCAGAGTCTGCATTTGGCTTTTGGTTTTCTTTGAAACGGAAGCCCATATCCTTTTGACTACAGAACACTCACGACCTTTCCAGTTGAGAGATGCCTACATCACAGTGCCCTTTGGAGGGTTTTCTTGTCTGCCTAACTCAAAGTGAATGCATCCATTAGTTTAGAGGCCAAAGAAGAATGCTTTAAATATTAAGTTGAATACACAGTAACAGCGACCTGAAGATCAAACCCCATCAAATTGAAGACCCACTTATTCAACTGTTTTGTGTGGGCTAGTAACACCAACCCGCCAAGAGTTCAGGGCTCTCCTTTTCAAGAGAAGGTGAATATAACTTAAAGATTTAAAGTTGAAATGTATGATTTACTCTTGTAGAAGTGAGAAAGCATCCTTTTTATTGTGTTGAAGCCTTCAAAATCAAAAGAAGGGTCTGTGTTCAAGGGATCTCAGAAATCTACAGGAAAATGAAATTTGAGATGTGAAGTTGGACATGGATAGAAATACACTTTTTGGGCCACCAAGAGACATTGAATAAAATATTTCAGGAACTCAGTGAGCAGGACTTCAGTGACAGGAACCGAACTCGATCTAGAAAAAATTCAAGAGGTTGAGGATCAGAGGTCCTGAAGGAGGCTCTTGCCTGCAGAGTTTCAGCCTGGGGAAGAGCCGGGGAGAAAGGTGGCCCCAGTGTGAGGCCTAAGAAAGGAAGTCCACGTGCAGCCTTCAAGACAAGCTGACAGCTTAAAAGAATGATGTGAGTCAAGATCTGTAGGAGGGGATTGCTGAATTAGTCTTCAGAACTAAACGTGATAGAGTATTTCCTTACAATTCACCTGTCAGTTCTTTGTCACTTATCAGAATATTTGAAGAGAGAAAGCGTAATTAATAACATTTTCCAGTTGCTCTATGTGGGTTATTTGATTTACTTTGTGGATAAAAATGAATCCGATTTAACTTTCCTTATGATTCTTTAAACTATTAGATTTTTGCCTATAGAATTAAAGTGAAAATTGTATTTTTAAGAAAAAATCACTATGATTGCTTTATATTTTGCTTCAAGATTAGTAGATGCTAATTGCTGAATTAAAATAGGAGTTGGCGAACTTTTTCTGTAAAGGTCCAGATATTAAATATTTTTGACTTTGTGAGCCAAATAGTCTGTCACAGCTACACAGCTCTGCTGTCATAGTGCAAAAGCAGCTATAGGCACGTGTAAATGAATGAGCATGGCTGCCTGCCAATGAAACTTTACTTATGGACACTGAGACCTGAATTTCATGTAACTTTTGTCATAAAATCTTCTTTTGACTTTTAAATCATAGTCTCTACCAAAACGGGTGGGGACCTGGATTTGGTCCACAAGCCATAGTTTGCTGACCTCTGAATTAAAGGACTTAAAAGACCACTACGTTCTTCCAAGGGCCAGTGGTGTGGCTTTCTCAGCTGTCTGGATTTTTGACTGGATCATAGGGGGTCTTCTTTTGTTGTAATGAAGAGGTTTCCTTACACATTTGAAAGACTCCCAGCAGTGGTTCTCAGACTAGCATATATCAGACTCACCTGGAGAGTTTGTTAACATGCGGATTGCAGGGCCCCGCCCCCTAAGTTTCTGATTCAGTAAGTTTATGCGGAGCCCAAGAATTTGAATTCTTAACAGATGAGGCCGCTGCTGTTCTGGCGTCACCCTTTGAGAATCACTGATTTAGAGATGAGGGTGCCCGACACTGTGGGAGTAATGCAGTTGCTGCTTTTACTCAGTGTCCTTAGAGTGACTATTGACTTTTCCACCTGGATCATTTCTTTGAGACCGTCAAAATTCTAACAGCTCAAAGAACAAAGATAATTGGAACCAAATTTATAACTTCCCTATCTGTTGTAGTATTTTTCCTCCATCGGTTTCTCTTTTAAACACTTAAAAGCTAAAGACTATTTTACAACAGTGTTAGGGAAAGAGAAATATAAATAAAGGAATATTTATATTATTATATGCAGTATATAATACATTATATATTATAATGTTATATATTTGAATATATATATAAAATAAATAGTCATGTATCAGTTTAAAAAATAGCACATTGTCAGTAATTTTGGCATTCTGTATTCCTCGTCTATAACATCATTCTTTTCTTTAATTTTTACCATTTGTATCCACAGAAATGTAATATATTGTTTTGCACATGTATGAACTTTATATAGTTTCAGTACACACACATATCCATTTTGATGAATGAGCTGTGGTTCATTCGTTTTCAGTGCTGCGAGTGTATTATTTTTTATGAATGCACTAGAATGTATCCATTCCCCTAATGATGGACCTTTGGATTGTTTCAGGTATTTTTTATCTTACAAACGGTATAGCCACACGTGTTCTTGTACATGTCTCCTCGTGAGTGTGAGCTGAGACCTTGGGAGGGGAACTGTTCAGTTACAGGGTATGTGGCTTGACCGTGTGTCCATCAAATTGGTTGCCAAAGTAAGGCTGTAGCCACATCTTTACCACATTTCATATCACTAGATTTTTAAATTCCTGCCAATTTGATAGGTTTAAAACGGTATCTTACTGTGCTTTTGACTTTCATTTTCTTGATTACTAATGTAGTTGAGAATTTTTCTAGTATTTTTGGGCCTGTTTCTTGTATTTTGGGCCTCTTTCCTCTTCTTTGAAATGGCTGTTTTGGTTTTTTGCCTGTTTTCTTTAAAAGTTTCTTCACCTTGTTTTAATAAGAAACTCCTGACTAGTTTTGACTCTTTGTTCCTCTACATAAATATTAGAATTAGTTTAAATTGTATGGGGAAAAAAACCTTTTGGTTAGAAGGGTACTAATAGATTAATTTGGAAAGAAATTACATCTGTATAATATTAAGGATTCCTAGTCACGAATATGTTATCTCTCTGCCTTTACTGATGTCTGCCTTAATGCCTTTCAGTAAAGTTGTTTAGATTTTTGCATTAAGATCATGTGTTTCTTTTGTTAGATTTATTATTAAAAGCATCTTATTTTTACTACCTTCTTAAGAGTTACATTTTAAAACTGTTTGTGGCTGGTGTATAGAAATGAACCTCATTTTTGTTTGCTGACCTTATATTCAGGAACCTTGTGTAATTCTTACTGTTTTTCGTAATTTGTGAAGTCTTTTGGGCTTTTTACACATATAGTCGTCTTCTGCAAATAATGAGTGTTCTCAGTCTGTCTTCTCAATCCATATAACTTTTACTCCTTTATCTTACTGAGGTGATTTGACTGAAACTTTCAGTACAATGCCGAACATAAGTGGCACCTCATTTCTGATTTAAGAGTGATGCTTCTAACTTTTCTGACATTTTGCCCTGCATATGTTTGTTGTAGGTTTTGGTACATGCCTTTATCAGGTTAATGGAATTTCCTTTTGTATACATATGCCTATTTTGCTAAGAGTTTTTTTTAATAAAAAGAATTTAAAATTTATCAAATGCGATTTCTGTGCATATTGAGATAATATGTGTATGTGCTTTTTTTTGTTTATTTGTTAACATGCAGAATTAGATAGATTTTTCTCATGTTAAACCAAGTTTGCATTCCTGGGATAACTTGATATGATGTATGTCCTATGGCTTGGCGCTCCGTGAATACAGAGCCACGTGTATTATGAATGTCCTGCCCTCTGATTTGTGTCTCTCTCCCCTTATTCCTCTTCGAAGGTTGCTGTCTCAACGAAAGTATTTTAAGCTTTTGGCGCCACCTGGTGGCAAACTTTGGAAATTTCTGACTTGATGTCTGTACTGCCTCTCTCAGGGAAACGTGCCATGTAGTTTCCTGTTATCACTTGTAATGCCTCATTCAATTCTGTTTTCCTTCTTGTACCTTAAATGTATCCACTTTGCTCCTCCATCCTCCTCTCTTTTGCTCTTCCAAATTTTCTCATTATACTCACGCAAATCATTCTCTTTTCCTTCTCTTTTTCTCTCTCCCTTTGTTCCTTCGTGAGTATAAATCTACCTCAATTATGCTTAATCATAGTGAAAGTAGTGCTGAGGACTAAGGAAAAAGTACAGCAATACATTGTTAAATGACATTTGATATGATAAAGTGCCACCTCTGCTAACCTTCAAAGTCCCTGAAAATACTTAACAATCCCTTTAAAATGTTCTTAAATTTCAAGAACTACTTAATCATCTTCTAATTAATTCTGCCCAGTTTAACACCAAGCTCAAGGATTAAAGAAAAATGATGACTGTTATAAGTTTCATTGTTTCTGTGTTCGTACTGGCTTTGACAAATTTAAGGTTTCTACTGTATTTTATTGCCAAGACTTTTTCATTATGGGTTAAACTGCCTGGAAACTGAACTAACCATCTATAACATGGTTTCCATGGGAAACAGCCCACCACAGATGCCCTTTTGGTATCCAACCCATTTATAAGATAGACATTGCCAGTAATTGCATTGCTAACTGCATAACCCTTAGGCATAGAAAAACCGTGAGCAATATTCTCCCCAGTCAGACAACTGACGCATGAAGAAGCTTGGTTAGTTTGGCAGTTTCGTTTTAGAGTTAATCCTGACTTTGTTTTCAGTGTCTCTAAGGGCCGTATCTGAGAATGGCAGGTGAGTCAGCTGAAGAAGACAGACCACAGAAAGTAGGGCTGAACCTGGCCTCTTTAACCACTGCACTGCCAACATGGCTGCGGGGGAGGTAGTTTTTATTGTTTGTTTGTCTTAAGCCACCCCAGTCTTTTAGTCAGCAGGTACAGTACATTGAGAATTTGCTTATTCAAAGACAGCAAGTATTGATTTCAAAGTAAGCACCACAAAGTATTTTGGGTCCATAAGAGTGGTTGGTGCCTGAAAGACTTTTTTTTTTTTTTTGAGGAAGATTAGCCCTGAGCTAACATCTGCTGCCAATCCTCCTCTTTTTGCTGAGGAAGACTGGCCCTGAGCTAACATCCATGCCCCTCTTCCTCTACTTTATATGTGGGACACCCACCACAGCATGGCTTGCCAAGCAGTGCCGTGTCCGCACCCAGGATCCAAACTGGCAAACCCCAGACCGCTGAAGCGGAACTTGCGGCCTTAACCGCTGTGCCACCAGCCGGTCCCTGACAGACATTTTAATAGTGCCTAGATTAATCAAGAGAGAACCTAAAATAAAACATAAAATCGGATCTTCAGCATTACTCTGATACCTGTAAAGCTGTGATGTGTGTGGCTTTGAGATCCATTATTCTTGTGAAACTGATTAGTTTGTATAGAGTTGCTGCAACTATTAGAATTCTAGCATCTACTTAAAAGGGAGATTTAAAGTTATTCTTATTTCCACACTGCAATAGTGGAAATCCAAAAGTAAACTGAAAAAAAAAGAGGTTAAAGATTAAGAAGGTTACTTTGGCAATTTGGTAACCCAGAAAGCTCTACAGAGTCCAGAGTGACAAGGGTGCTCCTGGCATTCTGTACCCTTTGGCTGCCTTCTGTGTTCTTTTGCTAAATGCTTTCTAACCTCTTGATATCTTTTTTGAAAGGTGGGGACCCAAACTGTACGCATTGTTCCAGATGCGTTCTTGCCAAAGCAGTATAAAGCAAATGTAACTGGAAGAAGGCGCCCTCCCTCACTGGGTAAGTACAGCTGACAGCCACGGCAAGGGCCCCCAGGCCACCTCCCATTAGACCTGCCACACCTCTCCACGGCCAGGATGCTGGCGGGACCCGTAAAACCCAAATCTGTTCATCCACCGCCCACAGCCTTTAATCCAGGCTAGAGAGTTCCCAGTCAAAGGAGCTGACCCGGAGCAACTCCTATCATCACTGCCTCTAATTCCTTCTGCTCCTTATGCTTTCTCAACTGTTTGCATCTCTCGGGCTCTTTATCAATCAAGAACGTCTTCCTCCAGTTTAGTAATTTTGAGGTCAGACTTTATTAAAATGAGATCTTACCTGTACTCTTGGTGAACTGACTGCACTTGCTGTTTTAGACTGTTTCCTTTGTGAAAGCACCTCTTGACGTGGAGTGAGGGTTAAAGTGCAAGCTCATGTGTGTGACACTTATGTGCTGGGGACAGTCTTTTCTTATTTAAAAAAAAATCAGATTTACTTCAAAATGGAGTGCCATAATACATATTGAGTAGAAGAATTCCAGAATTGGTTCATAAACCAGGTTAGTATTATGCATTGATCTCAATTTGGAAATATTTAAAAATCATTCATCAACCTGATTACCATGACAACAGATTGTTTTAAAATTCATTAATTTCTTTGGCAGAGACTGTTTTGACCCATCCCATGTCTAAATAAAGCCACAGCATACAGTTTATCTTGTACATCTTGAATGGTACATTTCAGTTCCCCCAACTTGCTGATTAAGCCTCCCAAAATTCTATAAACCTAACTCTAGCTATCTGTGAAGTTATTTCAGATAATACTTTAAGATGTGGAATAATGGCCTGTACAACAATATTATTTTTTATATTTTTTATGTGACATAAAAAAATGGTCATATATGTTCACTTCAGGTGGGTGAGGAATTTTTTTAAATGACCTGCTGCTTTGGCTTTGAATTTGGGACTGCTCTGAAATGAGTTAAGGTCATGCAAGAATCTCTGACATGTCATGATGTCACCAAAACCTTTTCATTGCTTCAAAATCCACCTGAAGGGCTTGTGACACATCCATCCTCATTTGCTCTCATCATTTTGAAAGGGGTGTAGCTGATTGTGAATTCACAGAATCCAGTTAGTCTTATTCCTGACATCTGAGAGAAAATCCTCGGTTCAAACCCATTCTCAACGTTCCATAGATTGCCACCAACGATACTCTTCTTAGCTCTTTGTCTTTGAACCATTTCTTCCAGTGTAGGAATTTATGTAACTCTCTCCATTTTATTTGCCGATTGGTAAAATCCGCCAGGTTAAAATCTGCCTGATGTTTTGCAATTTTTCCTCGTTGATTTTCACCCGTTAATGTTTCTGCTTTTTAGAGCGAATCCTTTCAGTGAGTTTGACTCTGTGCTGTTGTCGTCAGAAGTAGGGAAAGAAAGTTTCTGCATGACTCACCAGAAAAGTCAAGAGCAAATGACAGAGGTTCTGAATTATCCAGAGATGCATTTATTAAAGAATCAAGGGAGTTGGCAGCCATCACATCCTTCAACTGGAAATGTCACATAGTTGGCAGCCTTGAAAGAACTGCTGGGCGCCTCCATAGCTGATTATAACGTTAGTGACTCAAGGAAAAGGACAGGGACTTCTGAGTGGTTTTCTGGTCCTTTGCCCGCTGTCCTTAGGGTTTCTCCCTCAGAACTCTCATCCTGTCTTCTTATGGGATTATGAGGAGGAATTAGAGGTGACATCTACAGCCATGGACCAGCTATGGCTGCTGGTTTCTTCTGGGATAGAATGCTCTACAGCCTCAGGTACCAAGCTGTAGTCAAGCTACTAATCAGCCCCAAAGGCCCCTGGCCGTCTGGTGTGTGCAGACCGCCAGGCTTCTTCTCTCAACCTGCAGGTCATGTCCTTTCTCTGAGGCACTAGGCTGCTGTTAGCTTAGGAGGCTAGACCTGATTGAAGACCCTCTCTCCTGGATCCCAAGGGTAAGAAATGGGAAAGATGGAGCTGATGTCAGTAAAGTGATTCATCCCTTGGGCACACCTGCCCCATGGGCTGCTCAACTCTTGTGATTCACGACACAGAGGTTTATATGATGGTGACATGAAAGGGAGTGTGTTTAAACCACGATCTCATATCTGCATCACAATTCTGGATCTGAACGTTGCAAGATCTACTATGTTAGATTCCCTTTGAGACCAAAAAATAATTCTAGCTGGGCTGAGGTCAGAGTGCAGAATCTGTGGAACCTCCTTTTTTTGGGTGCAATCTGTGCATAAATCAAGAGTAAACTCAACCACAGCTAAATGGTACTTACAGAATGCAGAAGGGGGTTCAGGCTCGTGCCCTTTTCAAGCCTATTACAGTAATATTTAAGTTTCGTTTTCTTCTTTCTTGCCTAACTTTCCTGTTTACTCTCTGTGTCTTCATGCAGGTCCCTGGTATCCGACACATGGTGAGCTTTAGGATAAAAACGTATCCAGACGCCCCTGATGTTCCGAATGTGTATATCCCCCAAAGTCCAGAATCTCAGCTGAGCTGGACGGATGAGTGTCCCCTCAACCAGGGCTCTTGCTGGCGGTTTTCTCCACATCTCAGTTTACTGCTGGTTTTCCCTTTCTTGCTATTCTGTCTCTCTCCAAACCCTTCTCGACTCCTTTCCTTGGGACAGGCCTTCAAAAGATGGGCCAGGACTTAGGAATTCTGCCTTGCACCCTGCAGTCCCAGGCCAGCACCCACCGCAGCCCATCTTCCTGGCACCACCCCCAAACAGATGCTGGAAGGCATCAGCTTCTGAGAACCCACTTTTTTTCTGCATGACTAGCTTGTGAGGAGGGCTATATGGAGAGAATTTCCAGGAATTTTCCACTTTTTCAAAAAATGTATGTGACTTGTTTTTGGCTTCGACCTGAGAGCGAACTCTGTGGTGTACAGCTCTGTTTACTTGCACACATCTGTGGAATCTGGAGAAACTGGTGCAACATTCCCTTTCCTGTTGGGGCTGTTTGTATAATTGTATATAAATGTAGCAATAAATATATTCTAACATCAGCCTGGGCTTTGCTTTCCACTTGATTCTGCATCCTGATGGCAGGCAGTAACTATCACATTCTCGAGGAATTGCCCTACTGACCAGAGGGGCTTGCCTGCCCCATCTCAGGTTCTCATCTTCTCTGATTTCACAAAGTCTTAGTTTGGAGTTGGCCAGTGTTTGGAGAAAGAAGGTTGAGGAGCATGGGGGCAGGGCTGGGACGTGAAGCAGCATTACTAATTCACTAGGTGGCACTGTTCCGGGCACTGAGGCAGCTTGAATGTCCAAGGACTGAAGCTTAGAGGATTGAGTGACAGTCCGTGACATGAGTCAGCTATTTTCATAGTCACTCTTACATCCTTCAAGAATGTATTGTGTTGCAATTACACCGCAGGTACTTATTGCCGGGCACAAAGCTACCCCTTAAAGATTTTCAGAAAAACCACACAAAATATGCCAACATGATATTGATTTTTCCACCTGTCCCTGATGTTGTTCAAGGATACCAAGTCTAGTTGTTTTAGAAATGGTATCCTTCTAAAGGGGGACACATAGGCAAATAAACTTTCTATTTGGCAAAAATAATGTTGTTTATCTAATAGCAAGGAATATTTGTTCCCAAATTGTCTCATAATTTATTTGAAATCTTTGGTTATCAGGCATTTTTATAAAACTTAAAAGATAACCACATACTTTGTGTGGTTTCTTATCAAATTGCTCCTTCTCAGGCCTCTCCTTGATTATAAGCAGAAGTTGGTGTAAAACCACTCTGGAGTCACAAGACCTGGGCTACAGCGGAGGGGGAAGCTGGGGGTCCCATGGCAGGCGTTCGCAGGCAGCTCTTGAAGGAGTGCTTTTTATGTATTAAAAGAATATCGAGGGGCTGGCCCCGTGGCCGAGTGGTTAAGTTCGCGCGCTCCGCTGCAGGCGGCCCAGTGTTTCGTCGGTTCGAATCCTGGGCGCGGACATGGCACTGCTCGTCAGACCACGCTGAGGCAGCGTCCCACATGCCACAACTAGAGGAACCCACAACGAAGAATACACAACTATGTACCGGGGGGCTTTGGGGAGAAAAAGGAAAAAATAAAATCTTTAAAAAAAAAAAAAAGAATATCGACCAGGAGCGCTTGAGGAAATCATCTGGTTGAGCCCTTTGAAGGACTGATCAGATAATTACCAGAACCATCAGGCCAGGTCTGTTCTTACATTCACCTTTTAATAGATTCATCAGACAACCTGAGGCTTGAGGTCAAAAGATAAAGAGGTCACAGTGTGGGCTGCCGCCTTCCACAGCAAATTCTCGTGCAATACCACTAGACAAACCTTCTCTACACATAGACTTGTCTGGCCAGGACTGGTGTTACAGGGGGAAATTATTAAAAATGATCCATGACAAATTATCGGCTGCTTTTGGTTACAGTGCGATAAGAGATAAGCCCCGTGATAGATGATGCTGGATCCCCACCATTCATAGCTTGCTTATGGAGCTGTGGAGGATGAGGATTTCCAGCCTGTGGGTGTTAAACTTGGGCGTGGGTCGTGGCTCTGCCACTAATTAGTGGTTAGACCCTGGACATGTCACTCTAACCCTCTGGGCCTCTGATTCATCTGCTGGAAAATCAGGTGTCTGGACTAAGTGATTTCTAAGATCCTTTCTGTTCTTCGAGTCTCTCCTCCTTTGAGAAAGGGAAGGGAGTAGCATACTTTTAATGCTAAAGAGGAAGGTCATGGGATGGCAAAAATGGGCAAATGAGGGCAGAAGAGAGTTAAGAAGATCATTTATTTTCAGGTGCTAAGAAATGCATTAAGATCACGGCAAGTCAAGCACCGCCCAGCCATATTCAGCTCTCACTTTTCACATCCTGTTGGCCAGACTTCTTCGTGGGGTCTCTTCTGCAGAGGGCAGAGAGTCTGCCATGTATGCTTGTCATTGGGGCACATGGGTGGGAAGCTGAAGCCTCAGAACAAGAAGCCACTTTTTTCCACAGACTACCCACAGCCACCGGATGGGGCAGTGGCATGAAGAGTGTGCCTGGCCCTTGTGAACTGTTGGATTCAGTCCTGGTCAGGCAAAACTGACAGTGGCACAGCAACCCAAAGGGAGAAGAGCAGATCACTTCCAACCACTAATAACCCACATCCGCACTTAAGGACACACCGGGAGGAACACTTCCCTCCTTCGGCATAGACACAACTCTAGCACAGCGCCCCCGCCCTCTTGGCCCACCCTCAACCCTTTCTGGGCAGGTGGGATGAGTGCCTGACTGGTGAGTTTGGAGAGGAGCTGTGTACCCAGTCCTTTTCTCCTCTTTTCCTGTAGGGGGCTGGCTGTCCTCAAGAAGCACACTTATGTCTGCTCCTCCACACCCTAGTTTTAGGGAGGCAGGCCCCAGCTCCCCCGCGAGAGGGTAAGTCTGTCTAATCTGGAGTTCATCATCGGGAAGCCCAGTTGGCGCAGTCGTGAGCCCCCATGCCCCAGGACCAGCTTTATCTCGGATGAACGGGGTCTATGGCCTTCACCTGAGTATTCTTTTTTTTTTTTTTTAAAGATTTTATTTTTTTCCTTTTTCTCCCCAAAGCCCCCCGGTACATAGTTGTGTATTCTTCGTTGTGGGTTCTTCTAGTTGTGGCATGTGGGACGCTGCCTCAGCGTGGTCTGACGAGCAGTGCCATGTCCGCGCCCAGGATTCGAACCGACGAAACACTGGGCCGCCTGCAGCGGAGCGCGCGAACTTAACCACTCGGCCACGGGGCCAGCCCCCACCTGAGTATTCTTTTGCATATTCTTTAGTTCGAAATTGAGCCAGCACAGTGGTTCTCACTTTAATGTGCATCAGAACCACCTAGAGGACTTGTTAAAACACAGGTGCTGGGCTCCACTGCCCGAGTTCCTAATTCACAGGTCAGGGGCGGCCGAGAATTTGCCTCTCTAATAAGTTCCCGGGTGAGGCTGTGGCTGCTGACTGGGGACCAGGCTTCCAGACCCAGGGAGCGCGTGGCTGAGAGAAGGAGTTCCATCTACTGGTGCCCTCAGTGTCCAGAACTGAATGTTCTCAAGGCTGAGTCAGCCGGCGTCCTCCGCTCGACTCTTGGGTCAGTGTGAGTAACTCTTACAGATCCACATCGTCCTGTAGCCCACGGCCTTGGGGAGAAACAAATGGTTATGGATTGAACTCATTTCTGTTCTAAGCAGAACACGAGATGAAGCAATGCCAGCCATAAAGCAGCTCTGAAATGCCAATTTAAAAACAGAATCCAAGAGACGTGTGTAGTTTCCTTTGACGAAACCTCGCGGAGCACAAATAAATATTTCCCTGGGGCTTTTCAAGAACGCATTTAAACCCTTCTCATTGACATATAAAATACAGACGTTTGCACATCAGTGGACAGCGGGAAGAATCTTCACACACTGAACGCACCGGTGCAATTCGCACAAGAGCAGAAAGAGAACATTTACCCCCAAAGTTTCCGGGTGCTCTTCTCGGTTACTAGCCCCGCCCTCTGAGGGTAGGGACTGTCTCGAATTCTAGGGCGAGAGGGATGTGTGACTGTTTGGTACTTTATAAAAATGCCATCATTCAGCATGCACTCTCTACGGCCTGGTTTCTTTTACTTAACAAACCCATGAATTCTTAAAGACCACTTTCCTAATCTGTCCTGCGGCCACCCCGTCGCCCTGGCTCCCGCCCGCCTCTCGGCCTCCGTGATCGGGCGGCGACCTGCCCGCTGCGCACTTCGTCCCCCTTCTGTGCACAGCGCGGCTGTTCCAGCACAGCCGCTGTCAACAGCTGGGCTTCGCCTCCTCCAGGTCGTCCTTCAGGCTTCCCCCACCGCCATCAGCAATGCGTCCCTTCTCCCATCTGCCCATTTCCACTGGTCACGACAGGCCAGCCTCTAGCCCGGTCCCAGACGGCGCTCACCCGGCAGACGCCCATCCCTTGCTCTGCGCGCGTTTGAGGGCATTTTGCTCCTCGCGGTTCCGGGGGATCTGGTTTTCCTGCGGAGCACATGGTCTCTTAGGCACCATCGCGGGGGAAACTGAGGTGGGAGAACCCGGCACGGGCTTTCCACCCCCTGGGGCCCAGGAGCCACACTTGTCTCCGCTGCTCATATTTCAGTCGTCAGAACTATACACGACACTCTTGGGCACAGGGGGCTGAGAGAGGGAGGGGAGCCGAGGGAATATTTGCTGAGCATCGCTGTCTCTGCCACACTGCAAGGACCCGCCATTCTTAAGGCCAGATTATGTCCCCCTTTGCCCCGCGACACTCATCGTGCTCCCTCTCCTCGGCCTTATTCGCCAGTATTTATATTCCTTACACCACTGCTTCTCAGCCAGGGGCACAAATGTCTCCCCAGGAGATATTTGAGGATGTCTGGAGCCTCATTCAATTGTTAGCACTTGGGGTGTGTGAGCTCCCTCATCTAGTGGGTGGAGGACAGGGATGCTGATAAACATCCTACAGGGCACAGGACGGCCCCACAATAAAGAATTACCCAGCCCCAATGTCCATGGTGGGGTGATGGGACCCTGGCCGTCCAGGGGCTGTTTCCTTGTGCACAGATGTTGTATTACTCCCACCAGATCGCAACTGTGTGGAAAAGGGTCATGGCGGGCCTGTGGGTGTGGCCTGGCCCCTGCCGGTGCAGAAGTGCAGAAAGAACCAGGTTATGGAGTGAGGCAGAGAAAGAAGGGCCCTGACCGTATACGTAACCCCCTCCCCAGCCTCACACAGAGCGGGCAGAAGCCAGGAGGAGCTTCTCCCCTGGCACACTCCTCACTGCCTGCAGGCCACCCCGACTTTGGGGGCCTCTGCAGGACCCTGGGCCTGGAAGTGTGCACACCAGACCTCTTGGACCCTGAAGCTCTCATATTTCTTTGGCACTGCTTTTTTGCTGGTGTGGTGGTTGAACCAAGGTGAAGGGAACCGGAATTCCGAAGAGTGAGTCAGTGCTAGTCCCTGTCCTCACAGTGGACTGGCTTCTGTGGTCTGAAATGAGACTCCTAATTCCAACTCTACCATTTTCTGCTGTGTGCCTTTGGGTAACTCATTTAACCTCTCTGGACTTTAATTTCTACACCTGTCAAAGACTGAATTGATTTGTATAACACATTTTTTTCTCCTCAAATAGATAAAATCTGTAGGTGCTCAGAACCCATTTTTGGTTCCTTTTGGCTAATTTAACACAGCAATGCTAGTCATGGATCCTGTTATCCTGGGGCAGCCTGTTCACCTAGCCCTGAGGGACTCATGCCAGAAGGTGCCCAACAGATAGAAATGAAGAGATTTGGTACAAGTTCTGAGAAGTGAGTGCACGTGACCATGAGGAACAGAGTCACCTGAGAGAACAACTTTCTTTTATTCATCCTGCCGTCTACCTGCCCTTCTGCTCTGGCCTAGTCCTGAAGCCAGCCAGGCAGGGAGAAGGTGAGCTTTGAGAGGGACAAGGAGGGGGCCTGGAGTGTATGCACGACCACATGACAAAGCACTTGAACCTGAATCATCATGAGTTGCCTCCCGGGTGTGTCCTGGACCTGGGTCCGAGGTGACTAACAGTGTCTGGGAGTAAAGCTGCCTCTTCTCCAGGCTGCCGCTGGGGGTGGTGGAGCTCATTAAAAATGCCTCTGCCCCAGTGAATGTCCCCCTGGCGTGTGTGGTGACCGGGCCCTGGACACCTCCCTGTCCTTGCTCTGTTGGGAGATGACAGCTCAGCTCTGGACTACACAGCCCGGGTCCTGACTCTGTGCTTTGCTGTCTTTGGGAATACCCTTCAAGTCTGCACGTCATAACACAGGGCACAGGGCCATGGCCCCATTCCTAACCAAGCCCTCAGGCTCCACCATCCATACTCCACTAGGCCCCCGACCTTCTGCCCACCCAGGACAGGGGGCAGCGGGCATCCTGGGAGGGGACCAAACTCAAGTAGCTCATGGCCTAGAGGAGGGTTGGGACCCACAGCCCTGAGCCACGCATGGTGTGTGCAATGTGTGTAGCCTGTGGCCCAGCCACCACCTAAGCTGTGCTCGCCCAGGCGGATCCAGACACACTCCAAGGTGACATGGGGAGTGTGGCAAAAAGGACCTTTGCCTATTTGTTCATCATATATGTACTGAGCAACCAAATGAATCAAGTCCTTGCCTTCATGGAGTTAATATTCCAGTAGAGGGAAATGAGCAACCAACAAACAACATGGCCCATCAGGTGGTGAAAAGTGCTGTGGAGGACATTTAAAATGGGGCACGTCACAGAGGGAGCCCTGTGGGCAGAGGGCCTCACTGAGAAGGTGACACTTGAGGAGAGACCCCGAGAAGTGCGGGAAGGGTCCATGCGGCACCTGGGGGGATAACACCAGCAGAGGGGAAGACAAACGAAGATGCCCTGAGATGGGAGGGTGTGTGGCATGTTGAAGATGCTGCAAGAAGCCCAGTGACGGGGCTGGAGTCCCACAGATCAGAGCCAGAGCAGTGCTGCTTCACAAGGGCCATCCTGGGGCTCTTTGTGTCCCACGAGGTGGCCTGAGGAAGCCGGGTACCAGTGTAGGATGAGACCTGCCGTAAGTGGGGGATGGGAGAGCCTGTCAGCGGGGGATGCTTCCTCCGGGGAGCAGTCTCGGCGCTGGCCTGGAGGGGTGGGGAACATTCCGAAAGGAGAAGCAGGGGAGGAACGAGCCCAGGCCCAGAGCTGGGGCTAAGGGGAAAACCTTGACCGTGTTGTGGGAAGAGGATGTGGGCCAAGCTGGCTGGCACACGAGACCTGAAGGACAAGGCAAAGCTACGCATTTGGCCTCCGATTTTGCAAGTGGCTAGCTTTCATCCAGAGTGTGTAGAGAGCCCTAAAGGGTAAAGCGTCCCAGGGCCGGACCTACTGGAGGCTTTTCAGCAGGGGAGTCACTGACTTGCTTTACAGTTTTAAGAGAACATTCTGGTTGCTCTGTGGAGAGTGGATTTGGGTGGGCAAGAGTGGAGTTGGGAAGATGAGGCCTTAATGTTCGTATTAGAGGTAATTCACAGGCCAGGGTGGGGATGGGAACTGAGTTGGCTGGGCAGCTGCTCTGGGCCCAGAGCAGGACCTGAGAGTGGGGTTTAGCTGCCTCAGACGTGGGATTTTGCATGCCATGGATGGCCGCATGGCAAACACTCGTCCAGCATCACCTCAGTACCAAGCCGGGCTTGGTTCCACTTCAGTGGGGTGTCCTGCCGTCGGCTCCCCTTCTCCTTGCCCACTGCACTGGTCTTGTTCTCATACCCATACGCACGAGCAAGTGCAGCTGTCTCCCCATTGCTGACCCGCCTCTCATTTTATCGTCCTCCTAAAAGCAGGATCCACCATTTAGCTCCTGTTCAGAAATCTTCAGTATTTTTACTGGCCCCAGTATTGCCAGTTTGCAGGGACCCCCAAACCCAAATATCGTCAGGAGCCGGGCATGACAAAATCATGGGGCCAGGCGTCGGGGCCAACTTAGAGAGTGCACGCCCCGGGGAGGTGTGTGGGAAAGGCAGTCAGGGAAAACAGAAGCCAGGATGTTGTGTTGGCCAGAGGAGATGTGCCGGTCACCAACCAGCCTGGCGCCCTGCGTATTTGTAATCCTTACTTTAAAGGCCCAGATCTTGAGCTTCTCAAATAGGGGCATCTGCAGTCTGGCCTTGGTGTACTTCCCAGCTTCCTCCCTAACGCTCTCTGAACTTGGAAGGTGCCCTGTCACGCCTCCTTGCCTCCTTCTGACCTTTTCTGTGTTCTGCTCCCATAGAACAATCAACCTCTGGGACCCAGGTCCAAGGCCACTTTCTCTGTGAAATTTCCTGTCTGCCCACAGCTTTATCACTGCTCGCGAGTCCTGGACTGCTTCCCTCGTTCCCCTTCGACTGTGATCTTCTCGAGGGCCGAAGCCGTGAGATAATTGCTCACGCAGAGCAGAGCCCTGAACTTGAAGCAGGTGGTGGGAACCATTCATTCTCACCACAGATTCTTCTTCAGCACCTAACTCAGCAACTGCCGATTTAGCAATTGCTGAATCAGTCAATCAGCAATCAATCAAGTAAAGAGGAAAAGTGAGCCTAACACGGCTGCTGCTCTTGTGGCACTCCTGGTTTGGACAAAGAGAGAACGATGGTGGGTAAGCAAGCAACTCTCCTAAACCCAGCATGAGGACCCAACAGAGGTCTGCCCTAGAAGAGAGGCAGCCCAACTTCTGTTAGAAAGGCTGCAGAAAGCTGTAGGCAGAGGGCAGCACTTAACATGGAGCCAAGGATCTTGTCTTTGCTGATAAAGCAGAGATGGAGGTGATCCCGGCGCAGGGTGGGGCGGCGGAGGTCGGGGCGGGGGAGGGGGGGGGGGGTTGGCCTTCAGGATGCAGCCTGGAGGAAGGAGAACCCTTGCCATATGTGCTTTGGGAAGGCTCAGGGGTCTAGAGTCTGTGGTGGCTGTGGGGGCAGATGGTGCATCTGGATGTCACTGTGATGGGTGGGCTTTGAATATTATGCTAAGGAATTCTGGCTTCATCACACAGGCAGTATGTGTGTGGTAGGGGGGTGTGGTGCAGGTGGGGCGTCCAAAGGTTTCTAGGAAGTGCATCATTAGAAGGTTAACTCCGGTCTAGCTCCAGAGTGGAAGGAGCCTTTGAGGGAGACCGGGTAGGAAGTAGGAAGCTGCCACAGGAGGGAGACTGCTCCGGTGAGCATTGCCTGGAGGCCTGAGTCAGAGCTTGCGGGGGCGGGGGGGTGGGGTGGTGTGGGGGGACGGGGGGAGGGGCGGGTGGAGGCAAGGAAGGTGAGATCTATGATCAGGGCTGAATGGAGGGCTCGGGAACCACTGTGTGTGCACCGCGAGGAAAGGGAAAGAACTGGGGGCGGGGCTCAGGTCTCTGGGTGGGAATGGAAACTGGGGCTTTCAGCATCTATTATGGCCTGTGCTCTGGGCTCTGGTGCTGGGCATTCTACGCAGATATCTTCTTTAACTCTACTGACAGCCTGGAAGGTGGGTAAAAAGATTCCCTTCTTTAATAGACCAAGTGGCTGAGCTTCAAGATTAAGGCCCTGCTTGAGGTCGTAGGTGTGGCAATGGGGGCACCAGATTAGCAACCAGGACCATCTGGCTCCAAAGGTCGCGCCCTTTCTGCTGCACCCCACTACCTCACCTTCTCCCCACGCTGAGTTTCTTGGAGGGGAGGATCGTGTGGGCAAAGTTTCCTGGGTGCGTGCGGAGAAGCTGATGCACGTGGGCCTGAGGCAGGCTGAGGGAAGCTGTGCTTGTTCCTCCCGAGCAGAGAAGGCCCAGGAAGGCAGCCTGGTGGCACTGCTCCCTGCGGGGATGAGCAAACAGACCTGCGGGATGGACCCCCCAAGATAGGAAACGCACCCAGCCCCTCGGCTCCTTGGGGACTGAGGATGCGAGCTGTGGTGACCATGCTCCTCTGACCTCTGCTCAGGCCGCTTGAGCCTGGAGGCTCAATCCTTGAAATCACATCTATTTTTACAACATAACTAGAGCTTGTGGCTAGAGTCAGTGTTCCCTGCACACCCCTTTCGCCCCGGGCATGCCAATCTGGGAAGTGGCACCGGGAAGTCTGTATGTTAAATTCTTGTTAGAGAGATGCCGGCAGCTTTCAAACCAGTTGCCATCTTCCTCTTTCCCCACCCCCCAGGACCACTAATCACTGCCCTTGGGTGATCTCAGTGTCCCCAGGCCACTTCTGGCTGGAGAAGGAGAGGGGGCAGTGTTGAGAATCCTGATCTTTCTGGATGACTCAGGCCCGGGAAGAGACAGTGAGGCGGAAGCAGGGAGGGCTCTGCCCTGAGGTCTGTCAGGGTCTGGGCCTGTGGACCTAACCTGCACTGCCCAAGGGCTGGTGGCCTCCTCCAGTCCCACTCACGGCCCCTCACACTGCTCTCTGCCTCCCCGAGCCCAGCGCAGTCCGGGAGGTAGAGTTGGGAGTAGACCCTGCGTTGGGCTCTGCTCCCCGCTTTGTAATTCGCAGCATTTTACTGTGAATTGCATTCAGGGGCACGATGTGCTTTGTCCTAGTCTTGTTAAATTGGTAACACACATAGCAAACCCATTAAGTCTCCTCTGGAGTCTACTGAATAGCTTTTCACGTAGTTAGAAAATTGTATTTGCCATCTCCCTTAATCTTTTCACATGCATATTTGAAACAATTACTCAAATGAATGATAATTACATCTTAGGAAAGTGAAGGGGGAAAGAGCTTTGAAGGCTGAGATGGTGACAAAGCCTGTGCCCTGGGACCCAGAGTGTCTGGTGCTGGTGGGGCCCCCAAGGGCTGAAGGGTGACTGGGGTGCACTGAGACGCTGCAGAGGCCTCTAGACAAGGGTGGGGAAGGCCGGGGAGCTGGAGAATGGGAGGTGCATTTAAACATTGTATTTCCTCTCCTTTCAGTATTCTGTGCCTCCCTGAGCTCTCCTGGGGAACTGGGAAGGGAATCCGTGCGACCACCCAATTTAACTTTTCTATTTCTTATCTCATGCTGAATCTGTGCAAATGGAAAGCATGGGAAATGTAAATGGCAGCTGCTGCCCTGAAAGGTGTCGTGTTTGCAGTGGGCACTGTCAAGAGTCTGGAAGCTAAATGGGGCTTCTCAAAAGACACCTGAGAAGGGCTCAGTACCTGATGGGAAACATTAGAAATGAATGTATGCCTTTGACTCTCCAGGACGACAAAGGGTGCCAAGGAGTGGGAACAGGAGTCCAGATGCTAAGATAACCTCCTTCCAGCACACACTGACCAGTCTTGCTTCTCAGAGAGGCTGTGGGATGTGGGTTTTCCCTGGGGGCCCTGTGCACTGAGCCCTGGTCAGCTGGCTTGGGTCCTGGGCCAGGGCCATCATCCTGAGCCTCAGGACAGGCAGAACTCTGTTACTCTTTCCTCCAATACAAGTGACATCTTCGTCACCATTATTTATACGTAAAAGCAGTGCTGTAGGCGTGTGGGTCCAGTGAGGTAGACAAACAGAAGTTCTAATTCATATTTTTCCCTGTTGCCCTGCTCCCAGGTGAAGTCACGGCCTGTTTATTATGTGCAGTTAGTGTCACTGTGTTCATTTCTCAGACCTACAGTTTTAGACTCACCCACATGCGGGATGACCCTGGGCCTGTCCCAGGACTGCACAGAAGAGTAAAAAGAAACATTTTAGAAGCACGTAGAGGGGTTTGCCTTTGAGCAAGCGCTTTAACTTTTCTGAATCCTAGTTTTCTCATTTCTAAAATAGGGATAATGCCCATTTCACAGGATTTTAGTCTAACTTATCTACAGTACTGGACCCATCTCTCTGACTCTGAGCCGCACTTAGTTATAAACTAGCAGGAAATGCTCAAAGAGAAAAACTTCATCTGCTGTCTGCCCAGAAATGTGCCCTGTCCAGCTTGGCTCTGCAGGTGCCCGGGGAGGGGCTGACGTCCCCCTTCACTGTGGTCAGGGGGGCAGGGGGCAGACAGGTGTGCTGAGTGCCCCCTCCGGCAATGGAAGTGGAACGCAGAGGGTCAGCAATGCAGTCCATGACCTGCCGAACCGGGAGCTTCTGGAAGGTTTACCTTCTGTTTTATTATCACTATTTTTGTTATTCCGTTTACTTCCCTATTATGATATATAGAAAACCCTTAAGCCAAGAAGGGCCTAACAATGGAGGTAGCAAGGAAATGGGGTGCCAGGAAGAACTCTTCAAAGGTGACAATGTCACTCCCAAAATAGCCTCACCGTTGAATGTATCGCATTACACTGATCGTTAGAACTCAGACTCTTCCAGGAGGTGTCTGCAGATACGAAGGCTCTGTAGGGATTCCTTCTGAGAATGCCTCTGTATTTGAACACCTAGCATTTATATAACGAGGGCTGTCACTTACCGGTCACACACTCTGGATGTGCCTGTTCAAAGGGTTTAACTCATTTAGTCTCAAAAACCCCAGGAGGTGAGGCAATTACTGCCTCTGTGGTGTGTGCGGTAACTGGCCTGTCTCTCCAGGCAGGACGCGTGCGGCGGCTTCAGCCTCCACAGGCTGTGCTCTTAATGCCCAGGCTGACGCTGGCACGTGGAGAGGAATAATACATTTTTTTAAAAGGTTACTTTAAAAATCTTAAAAAGAAAACCTTTAAAATGTTGAAAGATTAAAAAAAAAACAACCCTTTAAAAGCCTTTAAAAACACCAAATGAACATCATCAACTCTAACACAGCATCTGAGGCTGCGGCTCAAAGGCTAATAAGTACATTAATGAGAGGCCCAACTATAAGTATTTTGTTTTGAATAAATTCACCATTGTAGTTGCTTTTTACAACTCTCCCCTTTCCAAACATTCCTTGATTCATCAATGTGTATGAATGCTTTCTCGTCAGTCAGAGGTACAAGGTGGAGAAGTATTCCAGCTCTAATCAACACTGTAGGCTGATCTAATGTTATTCTAGATCCTCAGCCTGGCCTCTCCCACCGAACACTTATTTTGGATATGCTGAGTTCTCTGCCAACTAAAGCTGAACATCAATAATCAAATTTGCTGATGGAACCGAAATAAATTACCTAAATCTGTAAGATCCCAGTTAAACAGCTTGAATTGAAAAAAAAAGAGAATACCTGTCAATGGCAAACAGCAATTTTAGGAAAAAAATAACAAGGAAAGCAAAAGTGTGAAAAGTGGTGATAGGGAAAAAAGTCTGCTACCTGAAATAAAATAGTTTCTTATACACTGACGCAGAACATGAATACACTAAATCATAAAGATCAGGAGGCCATTTTGGAATTGTGGCCGTATCTGAAATAGAGCATTTTCAATTCCTAGGAGGTCACAAAAGAAGGGAAACGAACCTACTTGGGGGTGGCATTAGTAAGACACTAACCTTGACTCACGCAAGGAGAGATGCAGAAAACTAGAAAGATCTATACAAGGAACGCCTCATCAAGTCACAAGAGGTGATAAAGAAGCCTCCAGGCAAAGCCAGAAACTGCTTAATCACCAAAGGAAAATTAATACCACAATAAAGTATGACTTGTTGTCTTTGGTATTTAATTCCAGTTCTCATATGAACTAACTATTGATACTAAACACACACTTATCCTACAGAAGACGCACGCTATTAACCACTGAATGCAGGCAGGCTGTGCGCCTGGTGAAGGATGCTTTTATTTATTTAGCATCTGTGCTGCTGCACGAGGTCAATTTCTTCATGAAACGAAAACAAACCACCATAAGAAAAACGCATTTTTTAATTTTTTTTCTCAGTGGCAGAATCAATCACATAGATGTTTTGATACGATTTCCAGGATGTTTAAAATACTGCTTTGTGGAGTTGTAAAAATTTCATTACAGAAACATACAGAACAGACATAGGATAAACAGCATCACGTCAGTTATCAGATGGTTGTTTGAAACAGATTCTTTGCTTTATTTTCCTATAAGAAAAGATTGAAGGGCCAAATTGGAAACTCTACTATCAGCATACGACTATGGTTTAGGAGGAAAAACCTAAAGGAAAAGATAAAATCAGTAACCTGGTTCACTTGCAATGCTATGTCTATGTCTCTGTAGAGGTCTGTATGTTTGTGGGTATTTTGTATTAGCTAGGACGTTTATAATTTCAACAAACCCCAAAGAAATCTGAAACATATTCTTTATAAAACAAACCATTGCTCGTCAATGTCTTTTCCCTTGAGACATAAGCTGCTTTAAGAAAGGGGTCAAAAAGCCACAATGGACAACAATTTGTTATTCATCTGAAACATGTGGACAGAAAATTGGCAAATTTGGTACATGGTTTAAAAAGTGACACTTTACAAATTTATAAAAACTAAATTAAAACATGCATAGATTTTTTTTAACTGCCAAATGGTCAAAACCTTAAATTGTTTTTAAATCTGAAAGACTTAAGGACCTTAGGGAAAAAGCCACTCCTAAAACATAACACTATTATTGTAACAGAAGCAGAAAGCAGCTTAACAGACGACATTAAAGAAAAAACATTAAATAACCATTTAGAACAGTAAACACTGTTAAAAGCTAGAGTTGTATTCCAATTTTAAAAGGAAGTATAACCACTTAAGTGGATGGTAATGTTCAAAACTATTTAATGTTCTTATGGAAATGATGTTATTATCACGTTAACACAATTTACAAAGCACTGTGAACGAACATGCGAACAGTTTGAATTTAGAATCACATGTGATCGTGTTAATGTCATTCACCAAGGACAGTCCTCAGGTGTCTAAAAATATCTACACTAAAGGTCTGGACAGAGGAAGCAGGGGGACACTTTGTTTCTTATGAAGAGAGTCACAATACAGCAAGCGCACTCACATTATAGCTACGATTACACTAGTTACAATTTTTAACCTTACAGAATAAAGCTATAGTATGTGAAATTACAATATATTTATCTTCTTTAAAACCATTTTTAAAGAAGGGCAGAGCTGTCATTTTTTTAGAAGTCAAAAACCAGCAGAAAAATGTAACTGATAAATGCAGTCTTTAAAATATTTTGTGGCTAATTATACGCTAATTTTCAAAATACAACAGAATTTTGGTCCATGAGGCCCTTAAAAAACAAAAGGATTTCCATTTATCAATAGAAATACAAAGTTCATGAAAAAATTTCAACACTTATTAAAACATCATTCTACAGAATGCTTTTTTTTTTGTGGTTGAACACAAGAAATATCTCTGATAAATAATGGGTGTGACCAGGTAAAAAACATACTTTAATAGACTGTCTCACAATCTTCTTTTGAAGACCATCACTAACAGATTTTCTTTGAATGTCAACTGAAATACAATTATTATGTCTTATATTAACGTATATCAGGATTTACTGCTTACTACGCCTGCTTTTCTCCCTCTAGGACAGGGAGCAGCAAACTATGGCCCACAGGCCCAATCTGGCCTGCTGCCTGTTTCTGTAAGTCAAGTTTGATTGGCATGCAGTCACACCCACTCATTTGCATATTGCCTGGGGCTGCTTTCATGCTGTAAGGGCAGAGGTGAGTAGTTTAGGAAAACCATAGGATTCTCAGAGCCTGAATTATTTACTATCTGATCCTTACCGAACAAGTTTGTCAACTCTCACCCGGGTTTCCCAGACCAATCGAAAATAAGGCATGTATTCTGTACTTTGATTAACACTCTGCCTTCTCTTACTCTAATGCATGTGTGTAGTTCATGGGTTTTATTCGTCAGTATATACCTAGGAAGCTCAACATCCTAGCTGAGTTCCCATGTGTAATCTATTTGGAACATAAACATTCTCTCTGGCCATAACCTGCTTGATTTCAGGTCACCCAGGAATTCTCCAGGAGTTGGATAATACAATAGACGAGCCATACACTAACAGAATGGCTGGAAAGTTGTACATCTTATTTTATCTTGAAAAAGCAAGTTGGATAGCAAAAAAAAAAAAAAACAAATATACCTTATGGTAAGTGCCATTAAATCAGGGGAAAAACAGCTCGAGAGAGTCCGCAAAACGCACACGCACACAACACATGCGCACACACACACACACACCCCCCCCCAGAGCCACCCTCCCACCTATCACAAACTAACAGCTACAGTATAATCAAAGAATATTTGTTTTATAAATATATTACTGTCTATATACATATAGATACATCCATAAAAGACATGTTAAATAATTATCTGTATAAGCACTACTACTTTAAGTTTTTTTGTGTGTTTTAAAATTACACAATCGATTAAAATTATCAAAATAATTCTTTAAAAATACCAGGAATAAAACCAGTGAAGAGTTGCTTTCCATTTAAGTGGTTCTAGATCTTTTCATTGGTCATCCAGACTCCAGACTTGGTCCTCCGCAACTCAAGGAAACAGTTCAATGAAGGAAAAGTTAGCCATCAAAAGCATACACTCTCCTATTTTTAATACTTCATAACAAATATGTATGCATGTAGATATATATAAAAATGCTCTTTTTAATTATATTACATATTCTCATAAATGAATTTTCATAAAAACACAAAGTTCAAGTTTCTAACAGTATCAAATATTTTATACTGGTGTGCATTTCTTTCAAATGTTTAGGTCAATGACAAACTCCATTAGGATAGAGAGATCATAAAAAAGAGACTGAAAATTTACGTACCACATGCAAGAAAGGAGGAAATACTAAGGGCCAGTATTTGGCCAGCTGGGTACTATTCCCTCTGTACCAAGACACAGAGACAACGAACTGGCTGATTATCGTGTCAAGTACAGCCCTCTGTCAATTTTCAGGGGCACAATGTTCCGATCTGAATCCTTTCCTTCTATCAGTTGACCACTGTCGGCAGTTTCACTACTTACTAACACACCTCTCTCCAGCTACTTATTAGCAAGTCTGGTAAAAGATATGATCAAGGTGAAAGTTTTGACTAAAATGAAGGTTTGGGATCAGCTATGGATTTAATTTAATAATGGATCCATTTACTTATTGCTTTAGATAATTAAGAACTTGCTGTGTCAAAAGTCTGCCAAATATCTCATTCTTAAGCTCTGAAAGCAACATCAGTGCTTCGAAAGAAAACGAGGGACAAACTGTCCTCTTGACATAAGAAAACTGCTATTTCTTAACTCGCTACTAATTAGACCGGAGCGTTTGCACGTGGATAGTTCAGAGCTGCTGACTTTGGGACAGGTGGCGACAAGCTATGCTATTTTTCCAGTCCAAAATCCACGAAGCAATGACAAATAGTTAGCTAAAAACGTTAGGAGGCCAGATTAGAGGTGTGATATACATTTCACCTAAGATCTCCTTTAAATAAACTTAGTTTGGCAGAATCTTCAAATAATTAAAATGTTGAAATAAAAAAACGAAGCAAAACTTACAAGTACAATTTAAGAAGGATTTCATACTAACAAAAAAAGGCTTATAATGCGACTAACATAGAAGGTCCTAGGCATTTGTAACCCGAATTTTGGCACTGGTTTAGCCTCTACGTTTAAACTTGTTCTACAGAGAGTGACTGACGACATCAGGAGAACAATTTCACGAGTGGGTAGGGCTCTCAGACAGATGCCACTCAGAACGGTGTGTGTGGCACCATCTGAATTATTTCTGGGTAGAGACGAGTGCCACACTCACCTCAAAAACAACAGCAATAATTGTGTAGAACACCACTTTCCTGAATTAAGTTTGCTGAACACGGTTCAGATTATTGGATATGTCAATATGCACAATGCCTTTTAGAAGCATTTACTGTATACCCAAATGCTACTTCATGCGACACACAGTGTCACACAAGTAGTGAAAATGTTATCCTAGTCAAAGGTGCTTGGACATTATTTTCAGGCAGCATTTTACCTTTATTTTAAGTTAAGTTCACACTAGATAAGTTTTAGGAGAAAGAAAATGCCAATAAATTTATTTAATATATTTTAATATATTATATAAAACTAAGACAGACACTTTTATTTACCTAAATTGTTACTTTTATTTTCTACGCTATTCTAGACTTCAATTTTACTTAAAAAAATTTGTATTTAAATAAGGGATAAAATGTTGCCCAAAAGTCTAATCATAGTTACACACTTGTGTTTTAACTAGATCTACAAATCAAATAGTTCTTATAGTTAAAAAGATACAATTTGTATCAACAGTAAAAGGTACTTTCTGGTTTTTCAGGGCTTTACTTCAAACCGTAGCATGTAGAATAATCAGAATAACCAGGGCATCTAGGCAGACCACAGAAACAGATCAGAACGAGTCTGTTACACTAAGCAAAATTCAAAAACTGGAGCAACAGCGAAGTTCTGTCAATCACACAACTGTCTGCCACTGACCACAATAACTATCTTCTAAGTGACAAATATGAATTCACGTCTAGCAAAACCCATGACTTTGAAACCAGAAATATCCCTTACTAATACTAGAACAGACTTCAGTCTGTATCTAAAACTACACTATTTGTGGCAAGAATCTGGCCTTAATAATATAACAGGCCCCCCAAAAAACTACCTTCAGGAAAATGGAAAATATACAGTATCTTACAAAAACTTTAAGTTACCATTTACAACTCCTCTGTCACCATTTCCATAGTGCATTATCAATAAATGTTGCATATCCTCAACACAGAGAACCACCTCAGGCCAGCCTTGATAAATAGCAGGAAAGCTACAGAGTATATTAAATATAAAAGTTGCATTGAGAATAATTAGATTCATTAAAAACAGGCAAGTACTGTGAAAGGGTTATTTTATCCAGTATTGTTGTGCCCCCAAACAAAAAGACAACACGTTAAAAGTACAGGGTAATGGAAATCTAGGAATTCTATTCCGTCTCTACTGTCTAGAAGCACATCATAGCTGGATGACAAAGCTCTGAATGGCAACAGTTACGGCTTTTGCCTTACTCATAAAAAAAAAATGGAAACAATTTTTTCCATTGATTGCATCTGCTTTGCTTTAAATCAACCATATTAAATTAACTAATTACTTAACAGAAAAAAAAATCCAAACCAAAATAAAACAATGAAAAGTGCCATATTGTAAATCATTCTAAAATATACTGTTACCCAATTCAACATAAACTGGTAACTTATATTTTGTTTAAAATATAAAGTCAGTGCTGTAGTATAACTTTGTTTCTATAAATAATGATTATAGCACAAAGAAGCCCACTTCCCCCAAATAAAAATAACTTAAAAAGCTGTAAAAGATTCCAATTAAGCTTGGCTTGAAAAAATAGTTTGCTAGGTCTACTCAAATGTCCAACATTCTGAAGGTATTGTAATTGCTTGCAATTGACAGACAAACACCAAGTTAATAAAACATGAAACAAGGATAAAAAGTGCTGCATATAAACCCCTGATGCACCAAAGATTAATATCAAAGATCACAGATACATCTAACAAATCACACTGGAAAAATTTCCAGCCAAGGGTATAGCTTTAAAAAGGAAATGTTAAAAAAAAGTTTGAATGTAAAGCAATCCTGTGACACTTCCACTATGTGGGGCTATACATACAGATTCCATGATACAGTATTTCACATAAATGGATACTATATAACCTCCTTGCCGAGAAGGAGATCACATGTGCTATTGTAGCAAACCTCCCTCAGCATTTGAGCTGAACAAAAACTACTAAACACCACAAAGATGCATCATCTTTCAATAACCCAGCTGTGATTTCTCCACTAAAATGGCTGCAGCCAGCTGCTGGGCGTCTGTCATGTGAGGGTTCCTTTTCATGACGATTCTCACAAGGTCAGGCGGGAAGATGTTGCACAGGTTGATATAAATCTTCTCTCGGCTGTCTTGGTACCTTGGAGGATCTTGTGGCATTCCACAGTACGGTATTCGCCAAGTCGGCTCTTGCTGTTCAGGTAGGCTCTGGAAGGTGAACTGCTCGTAACATGGCTGCGTGGAGTTATCAGGCAAGGAGTAAGTCTGCCGATAGCCGTACACATCAATTCCGTAACTCTGCCTATCCCAGCTTCCCAGCCCTTCCTGGCGGGAGTAAGGCTTTCTCTGTCTTGAAGGAGAACTGTCATATAGCCGAGAGTCAGAAATGCTGTCTATTCTTGTGGCCACTAAGGACCGCCCTAGGTGTGGTGCCTTTGAGTGTGCTGAACTTGGAGGAGAGGGGTAATCGCCAGGACAACTGGACCGGGCCCCCACAGCTGGGTGCTGCAGATGCACAGCCAGGTGTGGAAGAGGAGGCTTGTGATGGTACTTTGGTTCTTCATGACTGTAACTTTGCACTCTGGTTAAGGGGTCGTGGAAATTCTGCAGAAAGGGTTGGGAATTAAGGCGGCTGTGAGGGTGCATGTGTTGACACTTCAAATTCTCTTCGAGTTGTGGGTCAGGAGAACTGACGTAGGACCGGTCATTGTACCCCACATACGAGTCACTGCTCCCACAGCTCATGCTCCCTTCACTGCTGCAGTCAGAAGCTACAGAACTTATCCTATAATCCGTGTCTAAGGAGAAACGCCTTTCAGGACTTCGCGGGCCTGAGATACTCAGATTTGGATATGCATTCAACATGGAATAATATCCAATGTCAACAGGCGAGTCACATTTTGGATACTGTTCATAAGGCATTGGCGTTCCATGATTTTTGGTTGCCATCATCATTGGAGGATATTGTCCCTGTGGTCTTTGATCCTGAGGTGGGAAATGAACTCCAGATGGAAGGCCATTGCTTAAAGATGTAGTGCTTTGGGGTTTTGCAGAAGTAGCCGGGATACTAACTAAGGAAGGGACAGACCTGGTTTCCAATTTGTTTTTGGTAGGAAGCTTTTCCTCTAGGTCTTGGTAGACTTGAGTCCTGATGCTTGGATCTGATTGCCTCTTTGGAGCACCTCGTTTGACATCAGAAGTGCTATCGGCCTTAGTGCTGCAGGGAACGCTGTTGCTTTTCACCAGTCCGCCTTCGTTTGCAGTTTTGGCTGCTGTATTTCTAGACATGGCACGAAGTTCATCAGCCACTGACCGCTGAGGCTGACTGCCCCTTTCAGGATGATAGTATTTGCACTTGTGTCCATAGGTACACTTCTTCCCTGTGAAGAGCAAAATTCGTTAGGCGAAGGGGCAGACCACCAGATTCTGAAAACTCAGTCTGGCACTATTATTTTAACTAGTGAAAGAAACAAAGGCAGAAATGGGAGCTATGCTGCGTGGTCCTCTGCTCCTTGCTTTTGAGAAATGCCACCTTTCAGTCTTTCTGCTTCACTACTATCAAGAGCAGTAAGAAAGTTGGTTGAAAGATTAATAATCACCTCCAGAGTTTAACACCCAGTGTCCTCAACTCCTACCTGCTCTTCTCTTCTCTTCTCTTCCAATATGACTTTTCAATCAGATAAGACATTCTGCTTTGAAGAGCAGATTGTACTGCCATAATGTGATCAAACCATGCTAATCTGATGTGTATCTAAATATAAGAACTCTACATTTTTACCTACCTGATAATTAACTTCATTATAATTAACTGAGTTTTTGGAACCATGTTTTAATTCAGGGAAATGCATCTGCATTGATCCCAACTAGGTAAAAACAATTATTTTTTTCTTAAATTTAATTGCAATCAAAAGAACTACATACTATGCCATCCAAAATTTACAATGTTATTTTTATTAACAAAAGTTTAACAACATATTGTGCTCTAAAGGTATATATTAAATACTCGTAAAGAAAGTTACCATATGGACAAGGCTGCTTCTTGTGTTCAGGAACAATAGGTTTCTTCCTCAGAAAATTATCCAGGCTTGGGCCGTGTCTGCCAAGAGGATCATCAGGGGGCATGAACCTGTCATGGATGTAACACAAAACCGTACCTAAGTAGGAGGTTGGTGATGGAATTATAAAGACAGAGTGTAAAGATTTGTTTACTCTAGGTATTTTTTTGAAATTTTAATCCAAGTATTTTGATTCAACATTTACAGGATAAAAATATAAGTACATGAAGCTTTCCTTTCTTAATGAAAACAAAATTAAAATGTTTCAAGCTGAACGTGTATTTGTTTTAATTCAAACAAGTTTTGAGCCTGGTATGTTCTAATTAATTCTTCCTTCCTCCCAGTCTTGGGATTTTGTAAGGACTTTAGGAAATGATCACAACGATGTTTTAGGACAGCTTAGAAACATCACCCCTGTGAAGAGTGAGGAGCAGCTGAGGAAGGGAAGTGCGAGGTGGCAGAAAGGAACAGGAAGACTGAAACGAACCAAACAGCCGTTACGTGTCAGACGCCGTGCACACAGCATTTCATTTCATCCTAACAATAATCCCTTGAAGTATGAGCTCCACTTTACAGATTACTACGTTTTTCTAATTTAGGCTTAGATGAATTAAGTAATTTTTATCTAAGTTCACATGGCATAGACAAGATTCAATTATATCTAACTCCATAGTCCAATCTCTTCCCATTATACTAAGGTGCTTCTTCAACTAAGATAGAAAAAATCTTAAGGAAATAAACTTATTATTTTGGATTGACTGTCCAATGGAAGCAAGAATTTATGGCACGTATAATGAAAATAAATTAGGATTGAAGAGTTCTAGTACTAGTTACGTCACTGTTTGAACTTGAAATAACTCAAGTATTTACCCATAAAATGTGAACAATGTATGTACTCTTAAGGGAGTGTCAATATGGATGAGTAATAACACTTAGCAATTATAGTGTTTACTATCATAAAAACAATGTGGCGACCTTAAAAGTTTAAAAACAGAAGACGAAGTCACTCAATCCTATATGTGTTGCATTTTAGTCATTTTTCTGTATGCATACATCATTTTACAAACACAATTTGTCTTTTTAACAGAGATATTTTCCATGTTTCCTAATAGCCTTCATAATCATAATTCTGAACAGCTGAATAATATTCCACTAGGAGATGTATCACAATTTAATTGATTTCTGTTGTAATGTTAGTTGCCTTTGAATTCTTGAAATTATAAATTAAATAGAAATGAACATATCTGGTCTTCCTTTTTTCCTTATTATATATTCTAAGAAATGGGATTATTGGCTGGGGAGGGTATACATATTTTTCAGGCTTCCACTAAACCATGCCAAACTGTAAAACAGTTTCATTACATCTTTAACAGCGTAAGCCCTGTTCAAAGACATTTTTGTGAATTAAATGGGTGAAAAAATAGACTCCTTGTAGATTACCATATTGGTAAATATACTTATTTCTCAGGAGATTCGCTTGTTCATGTCATTTATCCATTTATCAACTTAATCATGACTAGAGTCTTACATTGGTATAACATTTAAAAAGATCATATTTAAAACATCATATATTTAAGTAAGCTATCAATGCTTTAAGTAGATTCTGAAAGGCAGTGTTCTCAGGGTCAATAGCTCAAAATCTGCATTCTCTGAGGATGGAAATTCCCCCTCTGTCAGCTACTACAAGTTGCTCAGAGTCCTAGAAGACTCTCTCTGTCGATGACTTACAGGGAAGGGCAGGGCCTGTCACTCACACAATGACTCTGCAGTTTTTCTGGCTCCCACTGAGGGTTAGTGGGGAAATCAGTTGTTGGAGGAAACCTGTCTTATGTCAGGTCAGTGGCACAAAGAGAGGGCTTCTGTGGCACCGGCCAGATGGTTAGATTTTCAGGGAAGCAGTATTAGTGGCGAGTAAATGGTTTTACTTACTTGTCATTGACAAATGAATACATTAATAATCGCTCGTCTATGAACTTCTTCCATTCTGGTTTTTCATTAGCCAAATCCCTGTAGTTATCATTGGACACAATTATACCATCTGACTCAAAAGCCAGCTTCACGATGAACCTGTCATCATAGCACACCACTCGCCTCCCCTGGACTCGCCGGGATGGTGTGAACACCAGGATTTTCTCCTTCTCCAATTTACGTAGAATTTCTTGATCTACAAGAATAATCAGGGTAGAATTTCAGGGATAAATACCTACATAACACATTTAGCAACTTGAATACAAAGCAAGCTTTTATAACATGAACTAGACATATGTAATCATTTAATTAAGGATTGCGACTTAACAGTTTGTACATGTAGGAAATTTGTAACTCCCAATAATATTTTCCCTTCAGGATTTTCAATAACAAAGGCTTTAAAAATAGGCAAAAAAAGTGAAGTTAAAAAAACATAAAAAATTTAAAATTTTCAAGTCATAGAAATTTTAAAATGTTTAAAAGTCTAAAACTTAAACATGGCTGAGCCAATTCTGATTTTCACTACATAAAGTTTTTGCCGCGGAGCTGGAGCCGCCAGCACCACCACTAGGAACACAGCTTCTCACCCATTCTTAGCCCAAAGCTGTTCTAATCAAGCATCTAATAAAGGGGTGTGAGGGTGGGAGAGTTTGAAAAGAAGTAGAAGAAACAGTTGAGGTAGCAAAGGGCAGAAGGTTCCACGAGAAAGGAGGCAGGGAAGTCAGAACGGTTGTTGCGGACACGGCCATTAGGTGTTGTGTGTCCTTTCCCATGAAACACATGGTCACAAATGCCAGCATTCTTGCGGGGGCTGGACTGAGTGAGGAAGACATGAGAAGTGATCATGTGAGGAAAACAGCCACACAGAGAAAAAGCCCAGGCAGAGGGATGCTCATTCCGTCTGTGGTTGGCATATTCTTACAGCACTCTGTAACGCTACTGACTGTTCAGTTGTTTTAAAAAAATGGTGCTAGAGTTCATATTTTGATTGATGATAAAAATTCTCTCTCAACCATTCCTTCTTCCTACTTTTGCTCCTGGGCTCCCTGTCTTCCCACCATTGTAAGTTCTGGCACAGAGTGCCAAGGATAAGCTGATGGATGTCATGATTAAAAAAAACAAAGGCTCGCTACTTCTCAGCGCTTATTAACTGCAGTTACTAATGTTTTCAAATCTATCTCTTCAGCGAACAATTACTACATGCCTACTCTATAGTATGTCCTGTGCTAAGTGTCGGTGGCCACCAAGATCAAGAACGACTTCTCCTCGAGGAGGTCTGTTACTGGATTGGACAAACATGTAAACTAGGTCAGCAAGGGTGGCAACTGCCACGACAGAAGTATGAGCAGGGGACGAGGAAGGGGGAATGGAAGAGCAATATGGGTCAGCTAGCTCTACCACTGGACATAGATTTCATGATGTTCCCGACAAATGAGTTCATACAGAACAGAACTTCGGTTTAGAAAAGCAGCAGAGTAGAAGTGGAAGAGATGGGGGTGTTAGAATCAGCAAATCACAGAGAAATCTCAGGTTCGGCCACTGTCTGTAACGGCCATCCCAGTTTTACTAGGCCTGTTTCTTCCCGTCCTTGAGCACAGCTGGCAGGCTCTAAGGAACCCGGGAGTGATCAGCACGTGGAAAACCCCTAGCACAGAGCCTGGGACGCTCTCAATAAATCCTGTGTCCGTCCATGAAATTTTGTTTAATAGATGTGTGGAATTGTTGATCTCCTTTAAAAAATCACAGATGAACCAAGACAAAATCAAAAGCCCAGTCTCAACTAAAGGACTTGTCATGCTATAATTATGTCGTGTGCTCCCCTGATAAGCGCTTTGAGGGCAGGTGCCACGTCTCGTTTATCTTTGTCTCGTCAGCCCCCAGAACAGGAAGCACATCAGCAGAAACTCAACAAATGCCTGTGGAATGAACACACGAGCCACTTAAAGATGTCTATTCGGAGCTCTCCCAGTTTATTCACCGTGCCGTGAATGATCCATGACCTTTACTCGTGGGAGTGTTTACTCATATATGTTATGCCTGGACCATCACCCAAGTGACCGGAGGAACAAGTGTGGGGATTACCAGCCAGCGTCATCTTGCTGAGTGTGCATTTCTCTAACAGTTAATGAGGTTGAAAGGACGCTAATTAGGATGATTGTTAGTGAAAAGTAATAAACGATAACTAGTTAGAACGCATCCTCCTAATTTAAATATCGGTTCAGAATAGCTAGTAAGTTAACTGAATCCCCAGTTCCTAGCACAGTACCGGGCACACAGTTTAGCGCTTGCTTTTAAAATATTTGTTAAATCAACAGAAAACCGGCAAGAGTGCTACTCTGAATCTATATCTGAGATATAACGTTTCCCCAAATACAGAAGTTTAAATTTTGATGCAACTAAATTGATCTTTATACCTTTGAACTTTAAAATATTTCTTATCAAGTTTCTCTTTTGGTATAGTGAAAAAACACTGGATTCTTCAATTTACCAGGTACTATCTGGTTGAGGGTTTTGGTCAAGAGAATTATTACGCTCGGGGAGAAAACACCTAACAACCTCTGACAACAGTAGCCTGCACCACACTGACGTGTTCCAGAGACCAGCACGCTGGGATTTTAAAAATCCAACCCAGCCACACCTCACCCTGGGTGTTATCATTTTCTCTTCTTCCTGATCTCATAGTCCTTTTACGCTCAAGAAGCTTTCCAGTTATTCACACATTTAAAGATTGTTTTTTCTTTTTCAGTTTTTCTCCCTGACTTTTGAAGTATCGTATGTTCCCTGTACAGAATTAGGGAAGCAAGAAAAAGTACTAAGAAGTAGGGAGAAGTAAGACCTGAGGAAACCACGACCCAGAGGCAATTACTGTTCCTATTGTGGTATATTTACTTCTAGTCATTTTCTGTTATTTTTTTCTTTCCATCGTTGATATGTATGTGTGTATGCATGCATGTATGTATGTGTGTGTATACACACACACACAATAATAAAACCTGCCTTTTATGTAAAAAAAAAGCACTTCTTCAGATCACTAAGGATTCTGCCTAAATATTTAAGACATATTCTATCATATAGACATATACTAATTTATTAAGTCATCCTTCTGATGAATGTATGGTTTGTTTCCATTTTTTCTATTATGAGTAATGCTGTGCTGACTGTCTTTGTGGTCATAAATCTTTCCCATACCTCTGCTTATCTTCTGGGGAATTATTCCTAGAAGGGGAGCTAGCAAATTTGAGTACTAACATTTTAAAATCAAACTATTTTCCAGAAAGGCTGTAACCGTTCATGTTTCCACAGCAGTGTAGGAGGAACTCCCTAAGAGCATTGAGTATGATCAGTTTTTTAATCTCTGCCAATTTGATGGGTGAAAAATAAAAGTTGTTCAAATGTGCATTTCTTTAATTACTGATGAGGTTGAACAGTTTGCTCTCTCGTTAGGCACCTGCATTCTTCTGTGAGCTGCCTGTTCCTACCATGGTACCATTTATACATTGGGAGAGCTTGGTGTTTGTTTTATTGTGTATGAGCTCTTTATATGTTAAAGACATGGATTCTTTGCTTATTTGTTGTATTTTTTTCTCAGGCAAATAAGAAAATTTCTCATTTTCAAGAAAGTTTTCCAAAATACAGAAGTTTACATTTTGATGCAATTAAATCCATCTTTTCCTTCGTAATTTCTTCTAAAAATTTTAAATTTAGAAAGGTCTTCTCTAGCTATTCAAAGACTATTTATAGTCTCTAATGGTTTGAGTCTGACAATTAATTCTTCAGCCATCTGGAATTTATTGTTATATGGTCTAAGATAAGGATCTAAATATGTATATTGTTCCCAAAGAGTTATGAAAGGTCTTGGTACTGCTGGTTGAATGATACCCACCCCTCCCACTTTAGTTTATATAGGTGAGGGTCTGATTCCATGGCTCTGGACTCCACTGTAACTTGCCTATCTATTCTTATGCTAGTTCAATGCTTTAATGGTTATAGATAAAAATAAAGTCTTAAAATAATCTCCTCTTCGGGTACATGATAGGTAGTTTCTCCGTTTGTTTTTGATTTGCAAAGTGCTGGAGTTTCACAGATTACTCAGTTTTTGTTAATTTTGGAGATGGAGAGAAGGGCGAGAATGGCTGGATGCTGACGGAGAATCTCTTGAGAAAATGCTCAGCAACAATAATTAACAGTTACAGAGGACGTCTTTGCCTGAAACTCCTCCATTTAAAAATTACAAAAGAGGAATCAGCTCCTGGCACAGTGGTTAAGTTCATGCACTTGGCTTCAGCTGTAGAGGGTTTGTGGGTTCAGATCCCAGGCGTGGACCTACATGCCACTCATCAGGCCATGCTGTGGCAGTGACCCACATATAAAACAGAAGAAGACTGGCACAGATGTTAGCTCAGGGACAATCTTCCTCAAGCAAAAAAAAAAACAAAAAAAACAAAAACAAAATAATGCAAAATACAGATACTTTATTGGGATCGAGTCATTTCCTTCTTCTTGACATCAGATAGCATACCCCCAAGGTCTCACAGGTCTTTTTTGATCTGCAGTCATTAAAATTCGATTGTCACCTAGTCCAATTTCATACAGCAGATGAGAAAATTGGGGTCCAAAGAGGTTCAGTGTGTTGCTCAAAGTCTGATGGCTCATAAATGGCAAAGAAAGTCTAGGTCTCCTGACTTCTACTGTGTCTCTAAAGGTCATAATTTTACAAAATTTGAAGTAAAAAGTTTCCAAATTAAAAAAAAAAAGAGAGAGAAAGTGCCCTCTGTAGGAAGGATTACTGTTTAGTTAACATAATCAGATAATTAAACCCCAAAATAACTTTAATATCCCAACCAAGAGAATGTGGTGGTCACATAGACTGAGGAGACAGAAACAGAGTAAGAGTGTTCAGTGAAATGCTTGACTGTGCCAGCAACCTGCACAGGTGTCTATGGAAGCTGAGAACAAAGAGCTAACGGGGCTTACCTGTAATGAGAGCATCAGGGCGGGACTGCTCTTTTCTCCAAGCAGGAACGAAAACGGTAACATCTTTGTGGCCTCTTTCCAAAAACCAATCCACAGCCAATTTTATTCCTCGGCAGGAAAATACTTCTTTGTTTCCATGGCTGAAAAATTATTTTAGAACACTTAAAACACAACAAAACCTAAATGCAACTTAATGAATTCAAGTTTATAAACTGAAATGATCACATCATGACAACAGTGATAGGAGATTTCAAATCTAAGGTGGAGTTGTGCAGCTCAGAGAAATATTAAGATAACCTAGAAGCTGAAAATCTGCCAGAAAAAAATCCTTAAAAGTTGGGATAATTATCGTGCGGAGGAGAAAGGGAAGTGAGTTTTCAAAGGCAACGTTGTAAAGGTTAACCCTAGTCAGAAAGGTACAAGCTCTTTTTGATCAGAGTAGGGAAAAAAGGATGGGGCCTAAACCAGAGCAAGGATAATTTCAGTCAAATGGAAAAAAAAGTCACACAGAAAAAACCTGTAAAAACAGTGGGATGGAATACTTAAGAGTTTCTAAAAACTTTTCCTTCTCAAGGTTCTCATGTGTACATTTCAATCCAGTGATGAAATCGTGCACAAGGTTTATCAGGTGACCAATGTAAACTATGTGCACACATGCACTAAAAGGAAAAATATGTTCACAAGGCTTAACCTCACATGAGGAACGCTTCCATGGCCTTCAGGGAAAAAGACACCTGGTTTCTGTTTAACAACATTGTGTTGGACAAGGATTAACGACGACAAAAGGGCATTCAAAATTGGATTAGCAGTCTTAATGCCTACAAGAAAATACTCAGCTGAAAGTGTAATCATTCAATAAATATTTATCTAGTACCATGCTCTGCTTGTGCACTTTAACCTAATAATTCAAAATGACGCTTATTCTAATGTCTTTAAAGAAAGAGTCTCCTACTTCGACTGCAATAATTATGTTCTTTTGCAGTCTGAGCTCTGAAGACTCCATTTCTCATCTGTGATGGAGATAGATGTTTTTTACTTCTTGGGGCTAAGGAGGGCTGAATGAAATAAGGTAAGCAACTGTTTTGTTAATTTTTAACACAAAACATTAGGTATATTAATGTTTTGTTCTAGACGTCTCCCAGGAAGCACTAGAATCATCTAAATCTGGTTAATCGTTTTAAGGACAAAACAAAAATAGAACAACTTGCTCTGTAGATATTGAAGGCTATAAAGGAAAACCACAGAGTCTGTTTATATTCCATGGACTCATCCTAATGGTCTGGGGCAAGATTAGAGGTGAAATCAGATGCCCTGGAAGTTTCAAAGAAAGGGATAAGGGAAGGGGGAATTTGAGGTCACATTTTCTAGGTAAGAAGGGCTACCCAATGGCCTCACTAATGCCCCAGCAAATAATCCAAAGTGATGTTAGGTTTCATGGAGAATACTGAAATTTAATCACTCTCCTGAAAAACCAAAGAAAATGATGGTATCATCTCTTGAGAGAATATATATCTCAACTATTCCTAAATACAAAAACTCAACTTGCTAAAACCTAACTATATTTTTAATTTGTATGAATGCTTTGAAATCTAAGTGTATTATGCTTTGCTAGTCATTAATGACATTTGGTTTACTGAGACTTGAGCATTTAACTGCTTCTGGCTCTAAAGAGAGGACTGCATAAGCATTTTCTTCCTGGTGATTTCATTTGGTAAGGGCAACTGTCACATTTTCCTGTAGAAATAGAAGATTCCATCTTCTAATTAAAGAACTTTCAGAAAATGTGTGTAAACAGCAAACCATTTACAATCAAGGGACAAAGATTCTATGGATGCTAAAACAGGCTATTATCCCATGTAATACTGACAATAAAGGCTGTTCTCATTATCCTCCTCTTCCCCTCCGCCCCACACCCCCCAACTCCCATCACAGGAAACCTCACAGGGAGAAGACAAGCAGGAGGACGAAAGGTGCCACGCTGTGAAGGGTAAATAGAAACACAGAAAGAGACTGACTTTCCGAGCAGATGGACCCACATCTGTCTCTGATCTTGTTATGTGAGAAGATATAACCCTCCCAATTTGTTTAAGAAACTATAGTCAAGGGTTCTGTTATTTGCAGCTAAACACATCCTTAACTGTTACATTAGTCATGCCATAAACCAAAAGAAAACTGATAAATCTCTACTAATATCAGAAAAAATATTTTAAGGCAAAAACATTAGTAGGGATAAAAATGTTATACATAATTGTTAAAAGGTAACAATTCACAAGGAAGCTACAATAATTGTAATCTCAGTCTTCATATGAGTAATGCAAAAGATCACAGGATTAACTAGAAGAAATGGACAAGTTATACCGACAGGTGAAGCAGAAAACATTTAGTAAGAATATAGATGACTGGAAACAATCAGTTAACAAGCTTGATCTAATGAACATATACAAAACTATGTACAAAATTAAAGAAAATATTTTATACATGGAAGATTTATAAAATTGAGTGTGCACTAGGCCACAGAACAGATTTCAACAGACATCAGGAATCTGTATCATACAAACAATCTTCTTTGACAATATGTTATTACATTGAAGATATAAGATTCTAGTTCAATAGTGTTGCTATACACCAGAAAAACCAATTTAAAATTTTAATTTAAAAAATGATCCCATCTGTCAGAACAAAACTAAACAAATCTACAGAAGAAAAGATATGCAAAAGCTTTATACAGAAAATGAAAATTGAAAACCCGTATTAAAGGACACAAGAGAAGATTTAAATGAAAGGAACAATACACCATTGTCACGGTTGGTAAGACTCAATTTTTGACGAAAGCAATTCTCAAATTAGTCCGTAAGTACAGTGCGATTCCAATAAAAATCCTCAAAGGCTTTCTTATGGAACTTGAGAAGCTGATCCTAAGACTAATATGGAAAAACAAAAGGCCAAGAATAGTTAAGCAATTTTGAAGAAGAAAACAGTAGGAACTTCCCCATGAGCTATCAATATGCTTAGTAACCAAGACTACAGACCTCCAGTCAGTGTTATATTGGCAGAGGTAAAGATTAAAAAATAGAAAATACGTAATAGAAAAGCGAGCCTAAGGTGATACACACACACATTCACACATGTGAGTATAAAAGATAAAAGAGTCATTAAAAATCAGTGAAGAAAAGATAGACCATTTAACAAATGGTACTAGGGCAATTGGTTACTTACATGAAAAAATAAGACTGTATTTTTATCTTATACTATACACAAAACCAAAGTGTAGATCGATCAAAGATTTAAATATGAAAAGGAATACTGTAAAACTTCTAGAAGAAATTATAGGAGGTATTCAAATCAGGATAGGAAAATACTTCTTAAAGGAGACACGCAATCACATGTTATCAAGGGAAAGTGCTATGAGTACATAGAACTTCTTTATGCAAAAGACCCCATAAACAGAATAAAAATGCCACAGACTGGAAGAAGGTATGTGCAACATATAGGACTAATCAAAAGGCTAGTACTCAGAATATATAAACTATTCCTATACATCGAGAAGGGTAACCATTTTTTTTCTTTTTTTAAGGCGAATGATATGAACAGTGAACACAGAGGAGGAAATCCAAATGACCAACAAACACATGAAGAGATGCTCAGTAGTGAAGAAATGCAAATTAAAGCCAAAATTAGACACCACTTTACACTCATCAGATTGGAAAGAATAAAGTCTGCAAACACCAGATGTTGCCAAGGATGTGTGAAAGCAGGAACTCATACATTACAGGTGGGAGTGTGAATTGGTATAACTATTCAGGAGAGCAATTTGGCAACACTTTATAAAGTCGAAGGCGTGCTTTCTCTAAAACATAGTAATTGCACGTCCAGGTATAGTAAAGCCCCACAGGGACTTGAAATCAGATTGAATGCAGTTAGCAGCAGGCTTCCATCCTTGGCCCAGCCTTAGATCTCACACAGGGGCAGGCTACTGTCTTATCTTCTGCAGGGGGAGGGAAAGGCAGGTGAGTGGGAATGTGTAGGGTGGGACCCTGAGTCTCCAATACTTTGCCAGCCAATCTTCCGATCAGGCCAAAGAAATGAATGCTGACTAGGAAATCCTTGCCGCCGTCTTGGAAGTCCCTGCCAGCTAACGAGGCCCAGAATCATCCCTAGTAATATTAAAGCCTGACTACCAGGTGACTCTCAACTGCAGCTGGGACTTCCACCGTGCAGGAGAGATTGTGGGAGACTGACCTTCATGTAACCTTAGAAGCATGTGGAAGGATGTGACTAATTATATGTGCTGGATACAATATAAGGGCAACTGTAGGAGGTTCTGATAAAGGATTATAGAAACAGAATGAGCCTGGTAAGAAATTGTGAAAAATAGGATGTTAGCGTAATCACAATGTAGTTACTGGTGCAAATTAACTATCTGTTGAGTGTTGATTAAAAAAGTAGGATGATTAAGAACTGTAGCTTTAATTCCATATAAATACAGAAGAAAATTCCTTATAGTTCTGTAGCCACTTATAGGCTATATCTGCATGCATTCAGGGTTTTGTTTCTCAGTAATAAAAACAGCTAATTTTATATTTATGAATTAGCATGTTCCTTTGGGCCTCGATTCCTTTTTTATTTCAGCAGTTTGGCTGTAAGGATGGTATACCTCAAGTGAGTTCTTCTCCTGTGAATTTCTCAGAAGATCTGTGGCCACCTTTGATGAGGTAAGAGACCCTGAATGTTTGCTAAAAAGCGTTCCTTTGACTACTTTAGCTCAGTGGGATTGGGTTCCCAAGGAAGATTCCATACCTTCACTGCAAATTTTGAGTTACTAGTGAGCAAAATGGGTAATACAGGCTCGAAAGTCACGTATGATTCACCATGGGCTTTGATGGTAGAAAAATACAAGAAGCCTGCCAGCAGGTGTCTTTCTTAAAAGGCTGATTTTACTCTGTCGTGTTTAGAATAGGCATGCTTATAAAAATCCTGCTTTGCAATGGCCAGAGGAAGGCTCATAGGAAGTCGACAAATGAGTTTATCTACAGAGATTTTTAGGAAAACCCTATTTAAAATAAAGGGATTATTGGTATCTCTGGATCTCAGGAAATAAATGAAGGAATGAACTGGACAGCCATAAAGAATGAATTAAGAAACTGAAGGAAGAGATTAAGAAACTGAAAGCTCCTGTCTCTTTCTCTAGGTTCTCAACCCTTCTCTGCTGTTGCTCCTTCTGTTCCCTCCACTCCCCCTCCCCCTTCTTTGCCTCAATTTGAGACCTAGCAGAAGGAGATGATGACTTCTTGGAGGGATGGTTCCCAATAGCTTTAGGATCTGGGGATGACTCTCCTTTGGAAGAGGGAGGATTGTCAGCCTTATCAAATGTTCAGAGTCCACCTCCAAGACTCCCCCTATACTTGACACACAAAACATAGCCAGGGAAGCAGAAATGATTAAGAGGAAGGAAGAAGGAGTCTGAAAACTTGGATAAGAGACTGTCCTAGAATTAAGGCATGAGGTTGGCAAATGGTTGCCTGGATAACCTGGAAGAAAAGGGAAACAAAAAGAGTCAGGCTACTAAAGAGTAAGAGATTCAAACTATAGAGCCATACAAACCAACTTACTTTTCATCTCAGCATGAAGAAAATCAGCCCTATTCCTTTGGGGCTCCAGGGACTCAAACGCCTTTTAGAAGTTACCCAGGACTGCTGGGTGATCAGACGTGGTAAGAGTAGAAATGCCCTCTTTTCCTGATATTATCTATCTTAAGAGTTATTTTCCAGCACTCAGGAAAGATCTGCAAAATGTGCCAAGGTGCTCTGCAGCATGTCTTCAGTCTACGGCCCTGTGCACGAGGCTGGAGACTGGCTGCTGCATGGAGTGTTGCCTCTGGATGACTCTGCTCGACAAATGGAACAAGCATGATGGGGCAAATGATAACCCCCTCACCAGGAGGCCTCAGGCACCTCTTCCAACTGCTCAGGCTGCTCCTCACGCGTTGGACACCCACTGTGAGGCACTGCTGATGGCAGTCTTTGACACCTTTCTGCAAAAGGTGACCTGGAAGAAGCAGCAGTGCCTTGGATGGCTGAGTCTCCCACTGATTTTCATCAGTGACTCATGGAGGCATTTTCTAAATTAATAGGGATGGATTTGGGGGCAGATCAGAATTAGACCCTTAATCCTTTCCACTTACATGGTAGCCTTGTTGCTGGAATTCAAGCACAAGTAAGAGAAAACGTATTTGGATGGCAAGGCTATACAGTTTATTAGGTATTGGCAACAGCAATCCAGTTTTGAAAAAAAAATGGAGAAAGGAGAAGACAAAAAGAAAATCAAGACTGCATGCCGTGTTACTTGCCCAGTTAGAATTACTAACAAAGGGAGCAAACCCTTTTCTGGGGCTACCAATAAATACAACAGGACTCCCTAATGAAAAGTCAGTATGTCACCACTGTAAGAAGCCAGGACACCAGAAAAAGGAACGCTGGAAGAGACTGAGGAAGATGCGAGGGATGCAACCTATGAAGCTTTACCACCTCCATCAGGAGACTCTTCCTCCCAGGAAATCACACAAAATAATTGGCAAAAGGTGCAAAATAATGAGTGAAACTGACATAGGGGAGCCTCAGAACTGGGCTTGGGAGAATCCTGTATGTGCTTTCCTTCTCCCGCCTTAATCTTTCCTTGTACTTTCTTGTGGATCCTGGAGCCAGGCATTATGAAATTTCTGCTGACCTTTCTTGTTTCACCCAGACCCAGAAAAACATACAAGTGGTGGGTATCTTTGGACAACCTGTTCTTTCTCCTCTGAGGTTCCTGAGCAAAGAGGTCCTCTCTCTTGTCTTTTAACGTTGTTAATCTGTTGGGAAGAGACCTGCTGTATCAACTAAGGGCTGTCATATTCTGTACTCCAAGTCGAGTATTTTTGAAGCTCCTGGGAGACAAGGCACCTGAGTTAATGAATATGTGTTTATCTATTCTGATAACAAGTATGTGCTGGGGGTGTGCCATGCTATGGGCCAAATTTTGAAGAGGAGAGGCTTTCTAACATCAATGGCAACTAATATATCACATGGGAAACTAACTGCTGATATATTAGAGTCATTGCAACTTCCCCAACAGATTTCTGTAAACCACTGTAGAGCCTATACCAGACAGTAAGGTGAAATTAACTTGCAGCCCAAGCTGTGAAAAGGGCAGTAAGTTTGGAGGGGGCCACTGACGCCCCGTTATTCCTATCCAGGGACTCCCACTCATAGTTTCAGACATATGCAACTCCCCGTGAACTAGAAATTGGAAACCAAGGGGAGCTAAAATGAACTCAGATTGATCGTGACAAACATATTCTTCAAGACTTTCACTATCGTAACTTTGCATTCCATAAATTCACTTTGTGTCATATCTGATGGGATTATCTTTAATTTATTCATATATACTACTGTAACAAATTTGAAAAGCACATAAATTCTACTTTTCTGTCTTCAACAGAAGGACAATTCCACAAGCGGTCAAAATAAGATGATATTTGCTATCTTAGAAAAACACTATATATACTTCTCACTGGAGAACTGAAGTATGCTTGCTTATTAATGTGCCATTAAATTAGTGACCTATGATAGTTAATAGATTATAAAAGTTTATCTTGTAATGCTGAGAAAAATTCAGGGAATCACATATTTTAACACAGTTTGAATACAGGACCTAGGAAAGGGGGACAAGGGGCCAACCATTTCATCTGCCATACCTAGGAAATATAATTTCATACATTATACTTTCTTAAGTTATATATACACATATCACTAACTAGGTTAACCACAAGACAGGAAGGGCTATTTTAGAATTGTAACTGTTACCTTCCCGTGGGAGACACAAGGAGTAGAAAACACACAGAGAAATCGAAAAAGGGCATGAGGCATCTATTACAGGGGACTGCCACTTTTTGATTCTTTTCATGGAACTGAGAAAAAAAAAAAAAGGAGAACAAGGAGTCTCTTTTCAATTATCTTTTTATTTCCTCAAATTTGATTTTGCTATAGTTTGAGTATTTGCTTGGAACTAGCATATTCCTTATAATGCTTGTAAAGGGCCTTGGAAATCATAGACGATTTTTATTTTCTTATTTTCTAAAATATATGTAATAGGTGTATGACGTATAGGATCAAAGAAAAGCTATTCTTAAAGTCTTTCCATAACTCATCTAAAACCTAATTATAAAGTTATAGCTAGAATGGCATGTTTAGTACTACTAACAATAACTTAGTACTACTGATTATTAGAATAGTATGAGTACTACTACTACTACTAACTAGTACCACTACCAAAAAAGATGGTTCTTCATGAGTAGGCCAACACAGTGAAAGCAACGCTGTCTTTGGAAGCAGACATGAGTTTAAGCATCTTCTTTACCACTCTTCTCTGTGACCTTGGGCAAGTTACTTATTCTGAACCTTACTTTTCTCCTGTTTAAGTTGGAGATGACCCCACCTACCTTACAGGGTAGTAAGAACTGAACACGGTAACATGAAGAGAGCACCAGCAGAGTGCCTGGCACACAGGATGCTCCAACAAAAATTAGTTCCTTCACTTTTCTCATGTCCCTTTAGTCCTAATTTTTAGAAAATGAAAAAAAGCTTGCTTTGGAATGAAAATGAAACCAATAAAATCAATCTTTAATAGCTTTAACCTCACCACTGATAGTAAACTGTGATTTTTACAGCAATAAGTTTGATGTGTGGAGATCACTAAACAGTTTTAGTTTTTAAAAGAAACCAAAAAGAGATTCAGGTAATCAGGGGACTCAAAAAGGCAATCAATGACTTTCCTATAAGCTTCTATAGATCATCTGTCACTTAAATAAAAACCTCAACCTATAAGTTTGCTATACCTTCCACTGGAAGATTCAAGTGTGACTATAAAACTTCTATGACTTTAATGAGTCACTACATCAAAGTAACTATGATGATAAGGACACAAGTCAGCAAGGTTTGTCAGTAAAGTGCCTACAATGAAAATATGAGTAAAAAGTATCCTCCTATACTAAAAAATCATATTCGAATCTTCAATATCAAAGTCCTTCAAGTTTAGATATAGTTAGCTTAATGATATTACAGAAAGTCAGGGTGCACTTGATGTTAATCAGAGAATAATAGTAATATAATAAATATTTACTGAACACTAAATTATTAATATACCCAGGTGCTCAGCAAATATTTGATGACTTTATTTTATTTTATTTATTTTTTTGGTGAGGAAGACTGGCCCTGAGCTAACCTCTGTCACCAATCGTCCTCTTTTTGCTTGAGGAAGATTGTCACTGAGCTAACATCTGTGTCAATCTTCCTCTATTTTGTATGTGGGATGCTGCCACAGCATGGGTTGATGAGCAGTGTGTAGGTCCACACCCGGGATCTGAACTTGGGAACCCTGGGCCGCCAAAGCAGAGTGTGCAAACTCAACCATTACACCACCAGGCTAGCCCCTTGATTTTATTTTTTTTCCTCATTTTTTAGGCCTGATTATATATAAACCATGTTGGACATATGAAAATAGATTTTAAAGAATTTTTTTTTAACAAAATGACTTTAAGACCTTCTTCACTAACATATTTTTCAATGTTTAATCATTGTTAAAAAGAAATTCTCTTACATCTATCCTATCCTATGTTCCTTAAGCAGGGAGAAAGGACTGCAGCTGGATATCATCTTCAATATGGAAATAAAAGAACATCTTACTTCCTATCATTGTAGTCTAATTCAAGCTCATATTCTATTTGAGAACCTACAATTAATTCCACGTGCTGACTCATGGGCATCTAGAATTTTTTTTATACTGAAGCCTCATAATGATGGAATGATTGATGCCTATTTTGTCACTCTTATGGCTACTCAACTTTATTATCTTTGATCTCTTTTCCAATAAACCAAGATCACTTTGAACCTAGTTGACTGGATGCTAAATACTGAACATACCACCAGAAAACTAAACCCACGCTCCCTTGTTACAGATCATTTAACCACTGTTTATCAAGTTGTACTCCAGACAGAAATTCCACAGTGTGGCTCACAGGCCCTTTGAGGGCACAAGGGGGAAACACAGCCCTACCTATACCCCCCAATTCAAACAGAATTCTGTTTTTATTTGTTTGAAATACTGGGCTTCCATGCAAGATTTGCAGAATTGTACTACTTTAAAGGAAAATAAGAGTCTGAAGAATTGCTGATTTAGGACAATGAAAATATTCAAAACCGAAATTCCAATGGAAGTCTTAATGTGAAATAGTTGAACATTACTCTCCAGTTGGTTATGGACATAACAGCAGTGTTGCTGAGAGAGAGGTGAAAATGCAAAAGGGTAAGTAAAAAGAGAAAGGGAAAGATTTTCTCTCATTAATATGAAGCCAAAATTAACAACAGGAAGCACATCTAGCTAACCTGGGTCCAAGTGGGTCATTAATCTGAAGATGCTGAAGAGAATATCTCTGTTAAGCAGATGTAAAAATGTCTTCAATATTACCAAAAGTAGAAAAAAATAGGGTCTCATCACTTTTTCCTATTTCTGATAATTGGGTAATTCTTCTCATTTCTTATAATTGGATCACTTAGGTGATCTGTAATTAACTTTATTCACATGTAATAGGATTGCTAACGTTGCTGTTTCCTAGGTTAGGGTTTAAACAAGCACATTTCAGACAATAGGAAAGTTTACTGACCGTTAGTCTACTAAAATGCATGACTGATGTCAACCAGAATTATGCACGCAGGGTTATAAAGAGAGGCAGTGGAAGAGAACTATTATTTGTTTTTGGAAGATTCCACACTGATGTAATTAAACAACAGAAAAAACTAGTTCGGATTCTTTGATTCTTCTCGTAGTCTCTAAAGAGTTTCTTTCAAATCAGAGAAACGGGACACTGCCAACTAACCCATAAGTAATACCTATGACACTCACCTAGAGGGAAATTAAGCTGCTCTGTAATTAGTGTTAAGCCCCTACTAAGTTGGGGCTTAAAAACATTCCACCGAGGGCCTATCCAATATAATGTGAACCACATGGATAATTTTAAATGATCTAGTATAGCACATTTAAAAAGTAAAAAGCAGTTGAATTAATTTTAGTAATATATTTCATTTAACTCAATGTATCAAAAATTATTTTAACACCTAATCAACATCAAAGTTATGGATATATTTCACGTATTTTGTACTAAGTTTTCAAAATCTGGTATGTATTTTACATCTAGAGAATATCTCAATTTGCACTAGACACACTTCAGGAGCTTAACACCACGTGTGGCTGGTGGGCACTGTACTGGACCACACAGGTCCACTGCACATGATTTTGATAAACTTTTGGTGAGGGACCAAAACCAAATCTGAGTAAACTCTGGCAATTTGTAGTCTCTCTTGCAGTCTAAACGAAATGCATGGACGAGGCATCTCGGAGGATTTTACTAAGTAAAAGGCAGTGCTGGACTTACACGGCAAACAGCCAATAGGACAGCAAACCCACCAAACAAGGGCAGGTAAATTTTAGAGGCCGGATGGCCTTTGATACTCAAACTGACATTGAAAAGAGCTCTCAAGTTCATATAACTTCACAAAACAGGTCAGATACAGGAAAGGCTTTGTGCTTTTTAAAAGATTAACCAGAAGCTTAAATCCTATTTATATAGACTGCCAACCTCTGCTTGTAATTTATAAATATCTGGGCTTAGCCCACTGTTCTCAGCATAAAGGAAAGTTAGCACAACAGGCATTTTCTCTGTTCACATTCTGATTCTAAAATCTCTGACTCCTGTTCAAACTTTAAGAGAGGACCTCAACGATCCACCTGGAATGCTTTTCTACACCCTAATCAGTTAATACTCAGATTTGTACTAACATCAGCTGGTTTCTAACATGAACCTTTTTTGGGGTGGGGTGTAAATAGTCAAGTAAATGGTTGCTTTATTTCTCTCTTCTCTGCCTTTGATTGGGATGCAAAAGCAATGATATTCTTAGTTCATCTCTTTTTCCAGGAGTTGTTCACAATTTAACCTGTGCGTATATTTTCATGTATAAGCAGGTCCCCTTGTCTCCAATCTTAGTGCTCCAATTCTTCCCTCAGTTTCTCTACAGTGATCTTTCTCAAAGGCAAATTGATATACCACTTTTCCCTCACTTAAACTCTTTTGGTGCTTCCCTATCACTAAGAGAGAGGAGATAGAAGCATGTATCCCATTGGCTAAAAGTGGCCCAGCTGAGATTATTAGCAAAGAAAATATTTATCCTAATACTCTGCACCAAAAAGGCCCACCCCCCAGTCAGGAGATCTGATCGAAACCCAGAAGGCCAGGCTCACTGACCAACACAGAGGACTCGCGATGAGGCCGGAGGGCAGGCAGGGTTCTTTCAATAGTTGGTTCCCATACAGAGAGAAGGCCGTGTGCTTAGTGCCCACTCCACTCAACAGTCCACTTACAGGACAACGGGACGGTCACGAGGAGGCCCCGGGTGTTTGTCTTATTCCCACTCTTAGTTTACATAATATCTGGTAGAGGCTAAAGTAGGATGTGGAGACACGGTTAACTTTAACGAAGTTGGGTGACTAGGTCATGGAAACACCCTGAAGAAAGCAAGGACTTTTGGGAATCAAAGGGGTCTGACACTAACTTGTACCCCCGTCCCTGATGGTCACAGGATTGTACTTTGTTAATGACGTGACAAATCATCTGGACCTAGAATCACAGGTAAATTAAAAGAGCACGGGATTAGTTTGAGAAAAAACATGGCTTTAAACTACTGGATACATGTGCATAGAGACTGATTCCATACCCCAGTGCGGAACTACCTCCAGTTTAATGGAATCACAGATTTGGAAGAATAAAGCTACTTGAAGGAAATAAAAATTGCAGTAGCATAAGAATTTCATTTCAGGAATATGGATATTAATTATGTCTTCTTTCTTTCTGTGTTTATGTATGGAGTATACATTTCATGGTATATCTATATCATCAAGTATCTGCCCTATTAAGGAAAGAGGTCTATTTGCTAAACGACAGAGGTCTATTTGCTAAATGACCAATTTGCCAAATTACTGAGATTTTTTTTTTAAAGAATTAAAATTAACTGCAGCTTTTTGTCAGGATTTGTTAGTCCAGCTCCACTAAATATAAATTTCATTCTTTTCATATTTGAGAAACCAAGCACTTTTTCTTTTTCTTTCTTCTTCTTCTTTTTTTTTTTTTTTGGTGAGGAAGACTGGTCCTGAGCTGCTAACATCTATTGCCAATCTTCCTCATTTTGCTTGAAGATTGTCCCTGAGCTACCATCTGTGCCAATCTTCCTCTATTTTGTATGCGGGACACCACCACAGCATGGCTTGATGAGCAGTGTCAGGGTCCACACCTGGGATCCAAACCCACAAACCTTAGGCTGCTGAAGCGGAAGATGTGAACTTAACCACTATACCACCGGGCCGGCCCCCCTAAGCATGTTTTGAATGCTTAATATTTCACATGCAAAAGTCTAGAGCATTCTCTAAACTTGGTTTCCCCTCTTCTATTTTTGCATACTTATGTCTAGCAGTGAAATAGCAGGCACAAATTATGCTAGACTAACTTTCAGGTATTTGTCTGTCAATTTTTGGTGAATTGCTCATTCAACAAACTTACCCAGAGCTTCTATCAATGGGGCACATTTTAAAAAGGATACTAGAGAGCTGAAAGTAGCAGCATGCTCCCCCAAGGGAACACATGACCCCTGCAATTTGGGGGCCTACACTTCACAGTCTGGTTACATGGCTCGTCCCTGGGCAATTCTGGACTTACCCAGATCTAAGGGCCCAACTCTCCTTTATGAACCTGTAGAAATCATCACTGAAAACCAATGAGGACATAGACTTGGAAGTAAAAATTAAAATATACCTATAGGTCATAAGAATGAGATGGACTGCGGGGCCAGCCTGGTGGTGCAGCAGTTAAGTTCACACGTTCTGCTTTGGAAGCCCAGGGCTCGCCGGTTCAGATCCCGAGTGTGGACACAGCACCACTTGGCAAGCCATGCTGTGGTAGGCATCCCACATATAAAGTAGAGGAAGAGGGGTATGGATGTTAGCTCAGGGCCAGCCTTCCTCAGCAAAAAGAGGAGGTTGGCAGCAGATGTTAGCTCAGGGCTAATCTTCCTCAAAAAAAAAAAAAAAAAAAAGATGGACTGCAAAATTGCTATGTTTGTTAAATACTGAATACAACACCTGGGATAACTAAGTTTTCATTACATTAGTTACTATATTCCAGCTCTTTAATGTAATAATAACTGTAAGTCACTGAGCAACTATTATATGCCAGGCACTTGGTATTATCTCTAATTCTAATAACAAGCCTATAATATAATTCCCCTTTTTGCAACTTTGAAAACTGAGGCTTGAGAGTTTAAACAATTTACTCAGAATCACTAAGTTAGTATGTGGAGAATTAAAATTTTTTTTAAAGTCTATTTTGGTAATTTTAATAAAAACGCTTTTTTTTTTTCCCTGAGGAAAATTCACCCTGAGCTAACATCTGTTGCCAATCCTCCTCTTTTTTCGTATGTGAGCAGATGCCACAGCATGGCCACACCATGGACAGACAAGTGGCATAGGTCTGCGCCCAGGAACCAAATCCAGGCCGCGAAGTGAAGTGTGCCAAACTTAACCACTAGGCCAACAGGGCTGGCCCCAAAACGCTTTGCTTTTTAATTCATATCTAAAGAATCATTTATATCAGTTCCATGGCTAGCATTTAAATGAAACTAAAACATATTCATCTTATATAGAGAATATATCCACCTGAGAGATCAGAAAGGAAATAAAATATTCTTAACTCATCCCCACATTTAGCTATAATTTATTATTATACATATAAATTTACTATATAATAAGTTTGCTAAACTTATCATGAGTAGGAAATTAATTTCAAAAGTAAAAGCATGTTGTATTTTATGCAACATGAAATGGGTGAAATCTCTCTGCATTTTTGTTAAATTAAGATTTTTGGATCTGAAGTAGATATGCATTTTGAAAGACTGCTACTTTATGTAGATCTTATAAATGGCAGAATGTAAAAGTTTACTATGAATTTTCATGAGTTCTGGTACTTTCAAAGTTATGGATGTGGTACAATTTTGATTGTGACTGACAGTATAATGCTGCTATAATAAAAGTTTCCTGTCAACTTGTTCTCTCCTGAAATGCCTGAAGCACTTCAGTTTAAGTGTCAGATTAAAATATATGATGGAGAGAAGAACTGGATCTGCATTCTCCCATCTTTACAGCAAGAAAGGCCAGATGATGCCAAACTAGTGCAGGGGTGGAAGTTTGTTTTCATAATTATGTAAGAATAGATTGTTTTAAATCTCTTAATCATGCCATCTATTTTTCCCGTGGCTAATTCTCACCAGGTAGAATGAGTAAAGTTTAAATTTTTGTGTGAATTTTCAGTTATCCAAGTGCTTTTCATTTGCAGTGGGAACTGGGTTTCAGTCACGGGAGTTGATGTGAGGCTGACTCAACTGTGACATCATTTATCTAAGTGATACCCACTTAAGAATTCATTTCTATGGGCTCCAGGTCTTATAAATCTCATGCTGACTTTTTCCCCTCCAAGGCCTGTTTCTACCTATCCAAAAGTGTATTTACCTCCAACATGAAATTCTCCACTTGTGCCTTTCTTGTCTCCTCCTTCAGAATTTTGCTTCAAAAATAAAACTCATTCTATTGCTCTTTTCCTCTCCTGTGGAGACTCTTTCCCCATCCTCTTAGCTTATACTGTTTCATGATTAAAAACAAAACTAAACAAAATGCTTTCCCCATTCTTCCTTTTCCTCTTTCTTCCCTTCCTCTGTGGACTTTCTAGAATAATAGTTTGGGCTCTAGTCCTTCATTTCTTAACATCCTGCAATTGGGCTTCTGTCTTTAATACCATATGGCAGCCTTGCAGACAATGACTTCCTGGCTGTCACGTCCTCTGATCTTTTTTCAGTACAACCCACAGCAGATTCTTTCCTTAAAGCCTCTTCCTCTCTGGGTTTGATGGCATTTGTGTGTTTCTTGGTTTTTCAAGCACTATGGTTGTTTCTAACACTAGTGTTTTTCCACACTACTCGTTCCCTGGATCATCAATTTCTTCTACCTCCCGACCTGTAGATACCCACACTTTTTGTGTTGAATCGTTCTCAACACTGGCGATGCATCAGAAATACCTTGGCACTTTAAAAAAAAATATAGTCATTTGGGTTCTACCACAGCCTGCCTAGAATCAGATTCTCCCAGAGTAGAACCCTGGAAGGGGTATTTTCAGGGCCCCCTCTGGGGACTCTGGAACATGGCTATGGTCGTAAGCATTCCTCCGGGACCTCGTACCTTCCTTCTTTACTCTCTCCCTGGGGGAATTCATGGCGTTGTGCCCTTACATATTATCCCTCTGCTAAGGTAACTCTTCACTAGTTCTGGATTATTGTAAGAAAAATCATCACTCTGTGGCCAAGTTGGGGAAAGATTAAACAACAGAGAGGTCACTGTACTGAAGGATTTCTCAAGGCCACGTGTACGCCTCATACCTCCATGACATTTAAGGCCCTCTTTATCCTATTAGAAATGGCTGTTGGCATCCAAATTGATCTCCTACCTCCTATAATCCACTTTAAACATCACTGCTGGATTATCAGTGTAAGGCACAACTCTACTCGAGACGTTCCCCTCCTCAAAAATCTTCAATCACCTTGAAATCAGAGCCAAGTTTGAATTCTCTAGCTTGGCATTCAAGGCCTTGTAAGATCTGGCAGGAACCTTTTCAATTTGTTTTTTATCTTTCATTATATGATGGAAAGTGTATAGACTTTGAAGTCAGACATTTTGGGGTTTGAATTAAGTTTTATCTTGGGCAAGTAATTTAAATCCTGAAAGTCTCATTTGCTTTTAAATGAAAGAAAGACAATACTACTTCCACCTGAAAAGGTTATTTTGAGGATTACAAATTGGTCCTTCTCCTACCCTATTGCCATCACCTATTAAAAACACTGGTTTTCCAATTTCAGTATGCATCATCATTAGCAGGCATAACCGTTACAGAAGGAGATACCTGGGCTACACCTTGATCTGGACTCAGTAGGTCTCTGTGTGGACTTACTGGGTCTCTAGAACCACACTGTCCAATATGGTAGCCACTAGCTACATGTGGCTATTGAGCACTTGAAGAATGGCTAGTCCGATTTGAGATGTACTGTAGGTGTAAGGTGCCTAATTTTAAGACAATATGAAAGGAGTAATAAAATTTTTTATCGATTACATGTTGAAATGACATTTTGGCTATACTAGCCAAGATAAAATATATTGTTCACATCAATTTTACCTGTTTAACTTTTTAATGTAGATAATGGAAAATTTTAAATGACATATGTGCCATACATTATATTTCCATTTAAAAGTGCTGCTCTAGAACATGCATTTTTAACAAGTTTCCCAAATGATTCTGTGCTAGATATCCTCAGATCACCTTCTGAGAAACAATGTATCAAATTCTAAGCTTTCTGAAGGAAGAACTGATGCCTTTATATATCTTCGCATCCCCTCAGTGTTCTGAACATCGTGGGCAGTTAACGCCATACTAATTGAATTTAGATGCACTCTAAATTTTGAGCCATCAAAACTCATAAGAAAATATTTCATTAGAAGTTTTGCTTTTGCTTTTTTTTCCTCCAGTTCCTAAATAATTACTTTTATTTTCATTTTTTTGAGGAAGATTAGCCCTGAGCTAACATCTGTTGCTAATCCTCCCTTTTTGCTGAGGAAGATTGGCCCTGAGCTAGCATCTGTGCTCACCTTCCTCTATTTTATATGTGGGACGCCTGCTACAGTGTGGCTTGATGAGCAGTGCATAGGTCTGCGCCTGGGACCTGAACCAGCAAACTCGGGGCCGCTGAAGTGGAGAGCGCAAACTTAACCGCTACGCCACCAGGCTGGCCCCCTAAATAATTATTTTTGAATTACATTTCTTAAATGGAACAAAAAATTTGAAACCATAGCTTTGACTTGTTCCCAAACCAATACAAATAGTTTATTTTCTAAAAGAATTGGGTTTTTTCCCCTATGGTTATTTCACTTCATGTAGAAATAAACTATTTATCTGACTAGATACTAAAATTGTTGAATATTACCACACTCAAGCTCTTCATTTAAAACTAGTGGATAACACTAAACCAGGAACATACGCTAATTTTTATACCACAGTAATTTAGCCAGATGAGGAAAAAAAGAGACATCTGGGGAAAAGGGGTCTCTATTTAGGGATGAATGGGGTGAGAATGGCTGACCGCCCTGGAAGCGAAGAGACGGAAAACTAAAACACACAGAAATATGTAAGCTGATGTTGGAATGCAGAATCATCTTGACTTGAATGGCTGTTAGAAGAGAGAAATAGTCACAAAATTGGAAATACTTTTACAAGACATTTTGGCAAGGATTAGTGAAGACTTCCCCACTCACCTCATTGCCACGTTGCTGCCATCGATAACTATGGGTCTCAGGTTTTGCCCGTCATCTGTTACGATCTCTTGCATCGGAGACTCGGACCGCTGAGATTCCAGGGAAGACGTTTCCCGCATCACACTGTTAATTGTACTGACTGTTTGTTCAGCCTCACTTTTATTTCCAAGTTTGACAAGTTCTCCCAAAATGTCATTGATTAAAGCATCAGTACCAAGTTTGTTTAGCACAAGCTGCACCTGTTCTTCAGAATAACCTAACTTAAGTGCAAACTCCAGTTTTGTTTGGTATTCTCGCACGTCAGGGGATTTCCTCACTTCCTTGGGCGTAGCCTGGGACTCTTCGGGTTTAAAGTCTTGCAAAATTTCAGTGCGTTTGAGAACGTGAGGCTCTACACAGGGAGACCGACAGAGCTGCCTGTGAGTCTTGGTTAATAAGCATGGCTCTACTGAAATGCTACCCAATTGTTCTGACTCGTTATCAGAATTTGTGCTTTCTTCAGAGTCCCCAGAGCTCACATTCTCTTCGGACACCTCTTTTTCTTCCTTCCCGGAATTAGCTTTATCCATTGTTGGTTTCTCTACCATCGACCAAGGTACAGATGTGCTTGAATGTGGGTCAGTGCTCTCCACACAAAGGTGGCCTCGGTCATGCCCCAGATGATCCTTCAAGCCCATGAAGCTGCTACGTGTGCTTGACTCCACTTTGCTGTTTTTTCTGTATTCCTGAATGCAAAGCACCCCGTATTCCTAGAGAAAAAATATAAAATATTTAGAATTTCATATTTACTGTTTCAATAGAGAAGTTGCAAGGAAATTACCAAACTACTGAATACCTACTTTGTGTTTTGTCTACATCTGCTCATCCTGCCTAACACCCTTGCCAAGACAGTATCATGCCCTGTTTTTCAGATGAAGCAGCTTGGGATTAGAAAGGCCAAGTATGGGGCCAGCCTGGTGGCACAGTGGTTAAGTTTGCACGCTCCACTTTGGCGGCCCGGGGTTCACCAGTTCGGATCCCAGGTGCAGACATGGCACTGCTTGGCAAGCCACACTGTGAAAGGCGTCCCACATATAAAATAGAGGAAGATGGGCACGGATCTTAGGTCAGGGCCAGTCTTCCTCACCAAAAAGAGGAGGATTGGTAGCAGTTAACTTAAGGCTAATATGCCTCAAAAAAAAAAAAAAAAAAAAAAAAGAAAGGCCACGTAGTCTATGTAATCCAAGGCAACAAAATAAATAAGAAGTGAGACTGGATTTTTTCTACCCAGTTTTTTTCTGACTAAAAATCTCATGCTTTTCCCACCATACCATGCTCCTTCTCAAACCTTGACGGAAGAGGCTTTCCCACTGCTATGGTTCTAGAGTGACACGTAGCATATTATCAAAAAGCTTGTTTTAGATACCCTACGACAGGTTATACATTTTCTCTAAAAGAACACATACAAATTTGTAAAAATTCTTTTAAAGAAAAAGTCATGTGAAATGAAAGGAAAACATTAACTTATAACTGAAAAATTATTCATTTGGATCAAGCTTAACAACAATCTAAAGATGTTCCAAAAATAATTTAGGCATTGCGATGAAGAGCACATATTCTCCAATAGCCAACAAGGAATAAAATAATTACAAAGTGAATTATATTCCATTTAAAAGAAGAATAGTTTTGTCCTAATAATCTTTATTTTGTGAATACTGAACGCAAACAGAATACAAATTTTAACATTAAGCTACCTTACTAAGGGCCAGGGACACTGCATCTATTTCATTCTAGGGGGAAAAAAAAGCTCTTTTATTCTATGCACATTTATAGAAAGCAGAGAAACGAAGTATTTCACATAAAATCAGCAGCAAACAAGTACATTCAATAATGTTATCTTAATTTCTTAAATTTTATAGTAGAGAATATTTTTATATCCTATCAGATTATTATTTGCATTTGTTTAACAAGTCATCTTTTCTCCTACCTTTCCCTACAGGAATGCTTTTACTGCTTAAAATGCTTTTGCTGTTTCACTATTTTCCTTAAAGTCTGTTCGGAATAATTGTTATTTCTCTACCACGAACAAGTTAGCAAAATAAAATTATTTCTCCTATGCTTTACTGTATGAACTAAATTCACAGCAGTAGTTTACTTATTAAGGCAATTCCAGTGATCTATCCACGGATAACACGAGTAAGCCAGTGGTAGCTCAATTTGAGACTGTCATAAAACACCTATTTAAATAACGCAAAAAAGAAAATCGGAAAAACATTTTCTTCTAAAGCTCTTCAACATCTTATTTACACTAGAAAGGAGCTATTATATAAATGTGAAGAGAAAATGCTAAGTGATTTTCTGGAAGTCACACGTTTGAATGCATACTTGGTGAACTTATTAGAGAGTGAAGTATTTCTACATAATGAAATAAATTATATTAACTATGCTAAATACTAGAGAAGAGACATGGAATCTTTAGCTTGATAACGATACACTTAAAATTCCTTCAGTGTAGAACTCCTACACACTTCCACAGGAGTTTCTTCAGGTTTTATTCCTGAGAAGACAGATAACTTTAATTCCATTGTTCTACTAATATAGCATTCATTAGTTTTTAAGAACCATCAAACTCTCCTGGTTCCTGATTGCACAAGTGATAAAAAGAAATGTTCTTTAGGAGAGCTCTACATACATCTGCTCCATTATGAATCTGCATTCATTTCAGTTTTTTTCTATTAATATGGATATGCATGAGCCAAATTATTCAGAATTAAAGGAAGGGATTTTGAAAGCAAATCTTTGCACCCCGTGATTTATTAACTACTGTAATATACTGACACCATAATGCAAGTAACAAATCACAACAGCATCCTAATAAAGGGATACAGTTAAAAGAAAAATCTGCACTGTGGCCTTCATAGAGCTCCCACCAAAAGTATCTTAAACAAGGAAAACCTATTGGAAGCTGGGCTGCCTGGCAACCAGAAGCTGGTTGCTAAGCTGCACTCTTTTAACATGCCATCGTGAATGCTAGCGGTGAAAGAATAATTTGGTATGAACAAAAGCCTATAAAAGAGACTGGGACTTAAGTGCGTCTGGTTTACCCTCCGAGAACAATGCAGCTGCCAAACCAATCTGGAAGCTCCGACATCATTGTTCTGTGAACCCCACAATCTGCGCTGACTGCAGGAAGCGTATTTAACGGGCAACATTTTTGATCTCCCCTGAAAAGTTTGGGTTTTGCATAAGTGCTGTTGTGAGATAATTCTTCAAGATAATGGCTCACTGACTGACCGAATCCATGAATGGAACTAGGAAATATTATTTTAATATTGAGCTGTAGTGTTTTTCTTTTGGCCTGTTTCAAACAAGATGAATGCTTTATGAAAAATACAGCCAGTGGAGAGTATTAGAATGAAACATTGTGTTTAAAGAATAAGTAAAATTATTCTTAATTTTCACATTTTTCAAAGAAACAAAACCAGATAGTGTAAAGTTTTTAAACTGAAAATTATCCACACCAAAAAAGTATTTAAACCTTTCTACATCACTTTCAGTCTAACACAAAAAAGTGCTGATGTAAATCTGCTCTGCTATGCAATGTGATTATGTGGCTAAACGATAAAACAGGGAGAAAAAATGGGATCATCTGTTGTTTGCTTTTCATGATATTAAACCTAATAAAACTCATTTGTATACAAATGTATTTAGTGAATATCACACACCTTCAACTTATGATAATTCATATAATTTATATATACTATTTGAATAAAAAGTTTATAATAATTGGGCTACTATGATTTTTAATACTAAAAATAAATATAAGTTTGATCTACCCTACTTTTTAAAAAATTAACATCTAATTTTGTTAGACAAAATAATTTTTCTTTTAAAATATTCTCACTGAACTTTTTTTCACAGTGACAGGCCGCTCTTCATCTTCCAGATTTCATTGGTTACCTCAGAGAAAGTTATCCAATGCCATTTTGTACTAAACAAGCAGGGATTAAATAATTTTTAGTCCCTAGAAATCAACAAGACTAAATATGAAATAGTACAAATAAGAATGAAGAGGTTCAACTACCAGGCATGTACGCCACATATATTTTCTCAATTACATAGTCCAAATTTGAAATAACCTTACTTGTATTGAGCCAAACGGCAAAGATTTGGTTTTTAAAACTTTAACCTCTAGAATATTTCCTTACCCACTTGTAATTAGTAAAAGGTTGCCCTGACTTAATATGGCACATAAGAAAAAAAGAATTTGGCAGTATCTTGAGATCATTCAATAAAAAATTAAGTGCTAGTCTTAAGATTTAAAAACTGATAAAACATTTTCTTTATAGTACTTGTTAATGTAATTCAGTGTGTAAAACTTAACATGGAATTATTATAACAAATCTTAGGACAAAGAATGGTATATGATCTTTATTTTTGTTTATGCCTTAAAAATGATCAATATAATTTTGAAACAGAAAAGATAGCAAAGACTCCAATAACATCATAAAATTTATTACATGGAAGGTAGAAAATAATTTCTCCCTAATTTCTAAACCATTTATTAGACTTTTAAGTTTTGCATAGACTCAGATGCAAATGTATATAAATCTTTAATCAACTATTAACTTTTTTCCTCATTTCATAAAGCAGCAGCATAGACAATGTTTCACACACAAAGTAGGTCAGTGTTTATACTCCCATAGTTATTAAAAAACTCCAATAAATATGGCTTAACTTTAAAGCTTTATATCAGGGATCCATTGTAATTGGCCTTTACATACAATATTCATGAAAACAAAAAGTATTGGGCAAAAATATAATCTGAAACAGATTTCTACATTTACAAACCTATAGATTCTCTCTTGTATTGGAAACCAAAACAATTTTTCTTGCTAAAAGCATAATACGTTAAAAATCCAATAATACTATTTGTTGATAAAGAACTAAATTTTCATGGTAATTTTGTAGATGACGATCAATGGTAACTAATTATATTAACTGGCAAAAACACTTTATGTTAGCTGAAAGCAGGTTTATGATATAATGGCTATTTACTAGAAATTTGTTGCATACACACAAATTCCCCTGTTTAGTGAGCAGATTTTCTAAAAGTTCTCATTAGATGACCTGGATAATCCTTCACCCCAAATCAAGTAAAACAATTTTTTATATTCTAAAGAGCCTCATATTAATCAGGAGTATTAGACCATAAACTTGTTAAATCAACTTATTTGTTTGTAATGTAAAGTTACAATGCCATAAATTGGGTTCTGGTTGTTATCCAAATGGCAATACTATGAGAACAATGAAAATAAAATAATGAATATGTAATAAATACCTACTGCTGTAGTCTCTGTGTATTTAATTACCATTGTATTTCAGTGAGTGCTGTTGTCTGCATCCCTCTAGCCAACAAAGGAAGGATGGCCCTTTGAACAGATTGGTTAATGCTCTGGGGCAACAGATGTCTACTGGAACTGCAGGAGACCAGCAACTGGTGGCCTGCCCATCTTCTGAAAACTTTCAATAGACTTATGCATATGTTCACACAATAGGGCATGTGGTAGAAATGAAAACCTCTTTTTAACCCTTTACGCTCTTTCTTTCCCTCCCAACAGATACATGAAAGTCTTTGTGTCCTCCTCCCTCCCCCATTACAGAACTCTTGAAAGCAGGAGGTCCTGGAATGACACCTTCAATCTAATAACTGAAGCTAACGCAAAGGGAAAAAAAGGCAGGAGAGAAGAAATTAGAAAATACGCATGAATATTGAAACTGCTGACAAAGCAACTGAACGCTTAATCATATTTAAAACGAGCTGTTTCAAACACCTACCCGTATCAATCCATCTCCCCAGGCTAGATTTTTAAGACAATGGAAAAACCTATCAAATCTTACTATCATTTTACAGCACTAGATCTGACAGTGACACCTTAAGAAACATTAAGAATGTGACAAGATAAAAATCTAAACTCATTGTTTATCAAAATATCAGAACATGTTACAACTTATCTTTAAGTACCACGTGATTACATGCCATGCCCTAACACCTCGAAAATGTTCATGAAGCTGAAAGTGCAACTCCAGAATATAAAAATGTAAAAAATCTGCTTCACAGACATAGTTTACAGAAATAATTTTTTCTAATATTTTGGCACTATGTAATAACATGTAGGCTTTCATTTGAGGTGCTTTCTATCCTTTACAAGAGTTCAAATTCATACTCTGAATATTTAGCAAAGTTCACCTTCCGAGGCACCAGGTAGCACAGATACTCACATTAGCAGAAACATACAAAGACACTGGTTTCTGTAGCAGCTTCAGCAGTAACTCCTTAACACAATTTTAGCTGCAGACTTCCAGGCAGGCGAGAAGAACAATGAATGGTTGAGCAGATGGAATGGCAATGTCTTTGCTTAACCTATTACCAAGTGGAATAACAGCCAATCATAGGCCAGAAAGCTCACAATTAGTTGGCCAGGCAGATGCAAGCCAACCTCAGCACTCGGTCAGGTTCGTAGGTTTCTAAGATAAGCAAGTTGATGTCATTCTCCGGGTCTGCCCGGGGCAGCATGTGTATTAACGAGGGGTGTGCGGCAACAATAGGCCATACAAAGCTGACTAGTAGGCAGCTGCTCTTGGAGAGCAGAGTCATTAGGGAGCAGGCTGCCAACAAGAAACACCTGGCTTGGGCAGACTTCAGCTTTTCCTCCTTGTTTTTAATGCAGGAAACAAAGAAACCAATTATATTTTAAAGTCGTAAAAGTTGCATGTTTCCAAAAAGTTGAGGCTATGCTCTAGTCTATTAGCTTTTTGTTTCTGAGAAATAAAGAAAATGAGGTGTGTCGAAGTAGCAATTAACTATTGTACCAATCCCTTTTCTTTAATAAATGAGTTACTGGTGAAATGAGACAGAAGGTTGTAGTAAAACTATTTCCCCAGAAATACTGGAAAGTCTAAAATATTTGTAAGTATTGGTTAATCTGTTGCAAGACGATAAAATGAAAAAAGAGATGATGAAAATAAGATTGCAAAAGAAAGAGGTTCAAGAGCTTACAAACAATTGATTTTAAAAAGTAAGTTCACCTATAGTATAATAAGATAAAACGAGTTTGGTGCAACTTTATGCCAAATGAGTTATCTAAACTGTATATTTGGACAAAAGTATTTAACTTCCACCTAAAATCACCAGAACAGCCCTTCTTCTGTATGTCAGATAGCAGTGCAAATTCTTTTATTATGGATACTAGTTAATTATGTAATTAAGTAAAAGCAAAATCTTTCATTATGTTTCAACACACATGATATTATACCTGTTAAAAGTATTTGTATTTCATAAAATTTGTAAGGTGTGCTACTCAAATTTCAGTTCAGAAATAAGTTAACTTTACAAAGAAGAAATACTATGATATTTTTGAAGGATATAAAGTGTACAAGAATTAGCACCCTCAGGGAAAAGCTTGTTATCCCCGATTTATTCAAAGTCCCAGACTGCAGTATTTACGATGCTATAGACTACTTGCTTTTGACGGCTGCCTAAGTTATATCTTGAGTGGGCCTCTGATTACAAAAAAATTTAATCAAAATTCAAGCACCATCAGGTGTTGTGAGAATATTTCCCTACTAAAGACAAAAAGAAATCTAGAGCTGTTCTACCACTTATGTGATGTCGAACAGAGACACAAGCAAGCATCCCCTTTTCATTCCAATGCAAACTAAAAGAGTGAAGGCAAAAAGCTGCTCTTCAAATACAATTTCCTGATATAGGCTGATTTATGCAAAGCCTAGGCTTTTTCATTATACAATCATGAACTCTAAAAGATATAAAATTTGGTTAAAGCACCCCAAACAATTTAAACTAATCTCTCTTTTCACACACAAATATAGAGACTACTCACAATCAGGATGATTTGTGAAAAAAGTAATATTGGTTGGGACTCTTGGCCATGTCCTTACTGTGCCCACTCAAATGTAAATGAGATCTTCTCTATTTACAAAATAAGAGGCAGATCTACTCTATGGTTACACTTTTTCAGTTGTCTCACCAAAAACATTCCTTATGCCTATTAAAAGCCTAAAAATTATTGTTGTTTCCAAAAAGAAAACGAAAGCATGATATTATAGATCACCATTTGTCTATAGCTATTTTTCCTCAAAAGAGCTTAATATTTTATGAAAGTATGACATTCCAAAAATGTTGGAAAATTTGAAAATCTGTAAAAATATTTTTTTAACTAAATGTAACTATTAGGTTCTGAATGTTAAACTAATTTCTAAAGCAAGTAGTATTCCTTTTTCTGCCAAGAGTTACGGTAATGTTTCTGCAATAGTTAAGCTCATGGTCTAATTCCATAAGCTCATTAAAAATCAAAATAAAGCATCTCTAATATTACAGTTTATTGCAAGTTATAATGTGAATTACGCATAATTCAAATTTTATGTTTTTGGTAAGCATATGAACTTCACAGAAATGAAGAAAGTTCGAATTTATCTTTTTCTATTTCATTTTTTGGTGGGTGGTGGTACTTCCTTTGGAAATTTCATGAGTAAAAGGTATACAACCTTGAAAAGAGTAAGAAATCAAGGCCATTAGGATGGTTAGCAAATGTACTTCTGGTAAAACGGTGTTTCATTAAATAAGATAAAAATGAAAAATACGACCTACATTCATGCAAAGTAGTTACAACCAAACCTAATAAAAGTTAAGCTATGCACTGACTAGAGAGACAGCAAGGTCAATATTTATGAATTTATATGAAAAACTTTTCGCTTTTGTATATAAAAAGGAAACTCTTTAGTATGAATAGACAGTCTTTTCTTTCCCCTTGGGATTTCTTTCTTCTCTTTATCCCTTGCTACTATAGTTACTACTTTATAGCTTTAATTCAGGAGGAGGAGGAATCTTCTCACTAATTCCTGCCACTGTGAACACAAAGAACGAGAGAGAACCCCCCAGGAGCTCGGCAGGGAGCCTGATCTCTAGCACTGGATTAAGCTTTTCTGCAAACAGCAAATAAAGGCAGTGATCTGAAAAAGCTAATCAGATCCCGCTGTGGTATTTAGACTATCTTGGTTGCTAGTATTGGATAATGTTAAGCACATTAAAACATCTGTAGGTGAAAAGATGGCCCTCGCCTGGCTTTCTTGGTCACATGGCCCTGGTCCACTTCCCACTGCAGAGCAAATACAAACAGCTGTCCTGGGCTCTGTTTGGGTCACTGCAGGAAATGACTGAAGACAGTGTGCAGTTATGACAGAAGATAACAAGACAGTGTAGTTGTAGGAGTATACACAAACCTGCCAATGCCAAGGGTGTGTCTAACATTTGAAACTTCAACTCTTTGAGAGGACCTTGCCCGTTTGCTGAGGTATCAATGTGAAACACGTGGGCTTTGACGCTGGTGTGTGGAAACAATTCTCTGTCAGTGGTGATCCAAGGCGACTTCCTGGTACCTTGCTCCTGATATGGATTTGTTCCCTTTTAATATACGATCTCTTTCAATCCTAACAATAACACCATGGAAGTAAGATTATTATATCAAATTTTCCCAGTTGTCTCCCAGAAGTTGAAAGGTTAAAATTTTAACCAAAACCTCTTATTTTAGAGTTTAAAAAAAACAACCCACGAAGAACCTAATTTATACACGTGGTGTAACAGAAGGAAGCAAAAGCAGTGAGGCAGTAACTCTGACCTCTGAGAGTTATCTGAGAGTAAATCTGATGGGCCAGGAGACTTTAAGATATTTCCTTTCCTCGGGCTTAGATTACTTTCGTTTCTTAATTTATCTCCTTCCTTGAATACCCCTAAGTACATCCCTGCCAAAGTAATTTCCAGTGACAGCACTCTTAGGCTTAAAAAAAAAATTCACAGGTCTCTGGTCCTCTGCTTTGTTTTCAAGGGTCTTTCTACAACCTGGGCTCCTACTGGCCCAGTAATCGTATTCCCACTTCACTAAGATGACAGGATGGCGACAGAGGCTGGCACCACCGTCCCTTCAGCGTAAGTGCTCTCTCGCGCTGCCTCACCCACCCACATCACATCCGCTGTTTGAAGCCCAGGGTAAGGGTATTTTTCCCATAAAACCTTCTCGGACTAGTCCAGTTTTTGTTGATTTCCAACTCCTCTGAATTTCTATAACGCGAGTAGTCTGTCCTGCACTATATAGCACATATTTATGAACGAGGCCGGAAGCTTCCTGAGGGCAGAACCATCTAACCTTCCATAATCCACACAGACAAAACCTGTATGGCACACAGGAGTGTGCTGATGCCCAGGAGACATCTGAGTGAAAAAGATGACCAGTAATGAATAGGCTCCTGCCAATTTGAATGCAGGCATTCATATGAACAAAATGCTCCCCTGCTGGCTTTTATTTCTCTTTTGTGACAAGGTGAGCTTATAAAAGATGTCTCAGCTAATCGTATTGTTCCTGTAGCCCAGCTCTGCTACTGGGGCCGCTTTCAACCTTCCAGGCAGCTGTGGGATTGAGGGTGCTCACGCCTCTCTGTGTCATGAGGTGTTTTCCTGCAGTCTTTGCCTTCTCTGACTTCAACTTCCCAACTACAGTGGTATCTCTGGGAGTAACACACTGGCCTCTGCCTCCTCACTTGAGGATGACTCCTCTGATGGGTAAGTCTGGGAAGAGGAATCGTGTAGGCCAAGTCCAGCCCCTTGCTCTGCGCATTTCTCTTTGGGGTCTGCCCAGGTACAGAGAGCACAGAGTGGCTTTGCTCTCCAGCGCTGCCTGAAATGGGTGCTCAAAGCTTTCTAACTGGGGTGTTCAATGATACCAAGCCCTATACGCTGTGCTCGTTAAGTCATGTTCTGCAATAGTTCTATCAAAAAAGAGCTGCTATTTCGATGTCCATCCGCCTGGCTCCTTTGTCTGTTTCTCAGTTGGTTCAAAACTAAGGCAGTAAAAAGGCTCTTTAAACAATATTTAATAATAAAAAGTTTTGTTATAAAGAACTATTAAGGGGAAAAAAGGTGGTAAAAAGACTTACATAAGTTAAACTCTGATCAGACCACTTTCAAAATACATATGAAGGAATAAAGCTTTAAAAAAAGAAAGAAAAAACTCTATAAAAAAGAAGGAACATGATGCTCCTCAAAGTCAAAATTCTTACGATTTGATTATGAAAATCTTGCAGTACCATATCACTAAGAGCAGACAACTCTCAATTCTCTTTAGGGTTCAGAGACAAATACTAAATAAATCTACAAAAACAGTATTTCTTCCCAGTGATCTAAAAACAAAAACCCTTTTCTACAGTCATTTTACATGACAATATAACCCATATCCTAAAACTTCAGATATTTCTCAAGGATTAGCTTCCCATTTAGTATTTAAAAAAAATTCATTCAACAAGTCTTTAAAAAGATGATCTTCAACTTCTATAAAACTCGTAAATACTCAAGGAAAGAGGAATTTTAGAAAAGCTCAGGAAATACAAATAACATCCAAAATGCCGATGTAATAGGTGACTAAAGCCGCCTGCGTGAGGATGAAGGGGAGAGAAAATTTCATGAGGGAAAAAGGGACGGATATGACTTTAAAAGTCGAAAGCACGTGATATCATCTATGTTGACAAAACAGTTATATTAAGTATAATTGAAACTGAAGGAAAGCTGACCAAACGTGTGTAATTTTATGTAAAATTGTAAATTGTCTTGTAAGACATTCTCTGAATTATAACACAAGTGGATGGCAGTTAAACGACACTTTCTCTCTTATAGTAATGATGATATTACAACATCATTATTCAAGCCCGGTCAGAGCTCGGCTCATCTCTTCTTCTGATGCCTCCTCCTTTATGTGCCCCTCCTGTGACTTTCCTCACTTTCCACCTGGTGTGTGCTCATTTAAACGAATCACAGTATCTTCAGGCTGCACATACCTGCTGAAGATGCGTATAGGTCTTGTTCTCTAGGTGTTATATAATTCTACTTAGAAAACTAATTCAAAACTGCTTGACCAAAAGCACTGCTAAAAAGTGAAACTGACTGATCTAGGCTATAAAGAATAATTGTATCAGATAGAATTAAAAGAGGGCTCTCCCATTAGGTCCGTCTGTCCTTACTAACGGTCTAGAAGAAAGCACAATAGTACATTAAATGTAAAGGAACTCAGGAAAAAATAAAACATGGTATACAGCAAATAATGCAAAACGAACCGCAAAGCAACTATGACCCAATAAAAGTTCTTATTAATTCTAAGTTTGATCTAAATGTAAATTCTTATTAACAATCAAGATAGAAAATAGTTCCTCATATATAAACTCATAAAACGAGAAAATGAAATGTTAGAGTGAGTACTTCCCACGGCCCTCACACTGCTGATTTTAAATTACCGCACACTACTGATTTTGGACAACTGTCCTGGCGTGAAAGACACTGAAAAACATTGAAGGGCTAACAAAATGAATGGTTCTATTAGAAAACGCTCAGTGAAATTAGCACAAAAGTTTGTAACAAAATTTTTCTTTATAGAGCTCTATTCATATCAGAGGATGATGTAATAATTTAGACATTGAGAATTCTGCGCATTTAGGACAAGATTCCTTCCAAATACAAATCATCATATACTATAATCAGTTAAATCTAGAATATGAATCATCCTAAACAGCTGCCAACACACTTCGCCGTAACCTCTAACAGGGCAGGGATTCTTGGGTGCCTTTCCTGCTGCGTGTCTAGCACCAGCAGAGCGCCTGGCACTCAAGAGGCACTTGATAAATATGTGCTAAGTAAATGATAGCATTTCAATATCTGGGCCAAAATCTCTTTTCCAGATTTTTTACTTTCCTTCACGTAACCTAGACTGCAGCCAACACAAGCATTTAAAGCAGTGGTTCTCTCAGTTTGGTTGCACACTGGAATCACCTGGGGGGATTTAAAATATCCCGAGGCCAGAATCCCATCCCTGGAGATGTTTTTTTTTTTCGTCTGAAGGAAGCCTGGCCATAGGCCAGGTGATTCTAATGTGTAGCCAAGTTTAGGAACACTGACGTAAAAGTTCTTCTAAAACACCTTTCTCTACAGCTTCACATGTTGAAATCCTAACCATTACTAAGGAAGATTCAGCTAAAAGCCCAACTCTGCCATGAAATCTTTCCTGGAACACTGTTAAAATCATCTTTGGATTATATAAGTTTTGCACAGGGCTGGGCATATGGCTAGGACTTGATAAATGTTTGAGTGGTGAATAATTCTGGGAGCATGAGACATAGTGGAAATGCAATAAATATTTACTGAAAGAATGATGTACAGTTGGTCCTCATTATCCGCGGATTCTGTATGTGCAAATTTGCCTGCTCACTAAAATTTATTTGTAACCCCAAAATTAATACTCTGGGTGCTTTAAAGTCATTCCATGGACCTGTGCATGTGCAGAAGCGAAATACTTGAGTTGCCAGAGGCGCAAATTCCAGTCGAGGCTGAACAAAGTGAGACTTTGCCTCTTGTTTCAGCTCTCAAAGGATCACTAAGTGCTATGTTTTTTCATTTTTGTGCTTTTTGCTGGTGAATTGTATAAATGGCCCCCAAGCCTAGTGCTGAAGTGCTATCTATTGCTCCCAAGTGCCAGAAGACTGATGTGCCTTATGGAGAAAATACGTGTGTTGAGTAAGCTCTGTTGAGGCTTGAGTTATAGTACTGTTGGTCGTGAGCTCAACGTTAATGAATCAACAATATATATTAAATAAGGTGTCTTTAAACAGCTACACACGTCCAACAAGGTTACGTATTGATTGGTCACTGAAAATGTTTTGACCAGAGGTGCCCAGGAACCCAATCCTGTATTTCCTCTAGGAGCAATGATTCAGTATTCACAGCAACTTTACAGAACATAACTACAAGGAAAACCAAGAACTGACTGCAATCTTTCCCTCTCTTCAGAACTCTCAGAGATCTTACCAGCAACTTTTAAGATCAGTTTCATTCAGCAAATGGGTACCTCCTAGGTGGCAGAAGCTGAGAATGCAGCAAGAATAAAGCAAGCCCCCTTCTCTCACCAAGTTTACGGTGTAGTGTGGGGCGGAGAGAAAGAGCATAGAAACAATAAAGACATGTTGGTGGGGCCGGCCCTGTGGCGCAGCGGTTAAGTGCACATGTTCCGCTTCTCAGTGGACCAGGGTTCGCCGGTTCGGATCCCAGGTGCAGACACGGCACCACTTGGCACACCATGCTGTGGTAGGTGTCCCATGTATAAAGTAGAGGAAGATGGGCACAGATATTAGCTCAGGGCCAGTCTTCCTCAGCAATAAGAGGAGGACTGGCAGTAATTAGCTCAGGGCTAATCTTCCTCAAAAAACAAACAAACAGGGGCTGGCCCCGTGGCCGAGTGGTTAAGTTTGCGCGCTCCGCTGTAGGCGGCCCAGTATTTCGTTAGTTCGAATCCTGGGCACGGACATGGCACTGCTCTGATATCAGACCACGCTGAGGCAGCGTCCCACATGCCACAACTAGAAGGACCCACAACGAAGAATACACAACTATGTACCGGGGGGCTTTGGGGAGAAAAAGGAAAAAAATAAAATCTTTAAAACAAACAAACAAACAAACAGACATGTTGGTGATGGTAAATGCTATAAAGAAACTTGGAATCAAGGAGGGCTTCTCTGGTAAGGTGATGTTTGTGCAGATACCTAAATGAAGTGAAAGGAAATGTATAACTGGAGGATGGTGGATTGAGTACAAAGCCCTGAGACGAGGGTGTGTTCCTGGAACGGCAAGGCGGACGGTATGACTGATGGCAAGTGAGCAAGGGCAAGCAAGCAAGTCGGAAGATAAGGTCAGAAAGGTTAGGTCAAGGGAAGCCAGGTCACGTAGAGCTCTGAAGGGCAATGCTTCTCAAACCCTTCACAGCATTTAAATCATATGAGGATCTTGAAGAGATTCTGACTCAGGAAGTCTGGCATGGGGTCTGAGATTCGGCACTTTAACAAGCTCACAGCTGATGCTGTTGACCCATGGACCCTACTTTGAGCAGCAAGGTTGCGGGTCACAATAAGGACCTGGCTTTTATTCTGAGATGGGAAACCTTTGGAGGGTTTTGAGCAGAGGAAGCAATATGACCTATTTTATACTAATTTATAAACTTGGGCTTACTTCCACACTTCTGACTGTGTTCCATTGATCTTTTTCTATTTCTGTGCCTGTACCACATACTAAGAACTGTAGATTCATAATATATTGGGTGCCCTGCATGTGCAAGTCTTCTATCATTAGATTTTCTTCCTCATTTTCATATTTTTATCCTATTTTTGCATGCACATGCTTCCAGATACTTTAAAATTGTTTTGACAAGTTTTAACCAAAAAAGCTGTTGGGAGTCTGATGGAGACTGCTGCAGTAATACTTGCATAAAAAGCACTGCTGATTTATTCTATTAAATTGTTTAATCCAGAACAATTTACTGAAATTTTCTCTTTCAATACAGTTCCTTAGATTTCTTTACAGAGGACTTAGAAATTTCTTATTAATCTTGTCTTAAAACATTTTGCTTTTAGGGGTCCAGCCCAGTGGTGTAATGATTAACTTCGTGCACTCTGCTTCAGAGAGATGGATTCGCAGGTTCAGATCCCAGGCATGGACCTACAGAATGCTTATCAAGCCATGCTGTGGCGGCATCCCACATATAAAATAGAGGAAGATGGGCACAGATGTTAGCGCAGGGACAATCTTCCTCAAAAAAAAAAAAACACTTAAAAAATATTTTGCTTTTGTTCTTGCTGCTGTGAATGGAGGTTTTTCCTTCTATTATAATTTCTGACTAGTTATTGTTGGTGTCTAAAAAATTATTCTTATCCTTGTACATAAAACTTGAGTGAAGCAGGTATCTCAGCGAACTCTTCCTGTTTCTATGAGTGTTTCCCTGAGGCTCTGGGGTTTTCCAGTGATATACAATAATATAAAATTATCAGATTGCCTCTTCCTTACCAATATTTATATTTCTTACCCCATACTTTTGTCTAATTACACTGTAATATTAAATAACAATGGTTATTTTGTGTTGTTCCTGATATTAATGGGAATGCCTCCAGTGTTTTATTGTTAATCATTCTTCTGGTAAGGTTGTACACCAACAAATATATACCTCACCTTGGGCAAATTTGCCTCCCCATGCTTTACTTTCCTTAACTGTAAAAAAAAAAAAGATATAATATGGTTGTTTTGAAATTTAATGAGCTGGTAAATATAAAACATTTGAAACAGTGCCAGGCACGTAGTGAGCACTCAATAAGTGTTAGCTGTACGTAATTACATGTTTATATACATATATACACCACACTATATACAGCCTTTAAAAAATCATTTACAGAAATATGTTTTCCTCCTATATGAAAGATTTAGGGAAAAAAATCAGGAATGTGGATTACATTAAAATGACCACATAATTTTTTTTCCTTTGACTTACTAATATTGTGAATTATAGTATGAGATTGCTTAATACAGAAACATCATTACATTTTGGGAGGATTATGTATACTGATATTTCCCTAAGAATTTTTATATCAATAATCATATGGCTGGCTTGTCATTTTCTTTCACTTACTTGCTTTGCCACATTTGATTACCACTCTTTTGCTGACATTAGCAAAGGGATATGGTTTTCCATCCAAACTTTTTCTCAGTGACAAACCAACTGTCCAGTGTTCCAAAGGGAGCTAGACTAGATGGGGCCACGGGTTCCTAGACAGCACCACTATTTCTAGAGACCTGATTTACTGGTATTCTGAAACGTGTTCCTGAACCCTTACTATAAATCCCAGCCGAGAGTTTACTCCAGCACGGGGTCCACGGAAAAGAAGACGAGCTACAGGAAGATCTTATAATTTATGGATATAAGAACCAACACCATACCGTGTCCTCTCCCAAAAACTAACCAAGAAACCTGGACAAGCTACTTAACTGCTCTCTCAGTTTCTTCAACTATGAAACGGGGATAAAAACACCAACAGCATACGGTTGTTAGAAAAAGTAAAAACAAGTTAACACACATGATCACTTAGAACAGTGCTTGATGCAGAGTAAACGTGAAGTGTTATCTTTAAAAAATTTATACTAAAAGTGAAATTGCAGTACAAAAAAATAGAAAACCTGATTTTCATTATTTTATGTGTTCATTAATATAATTCTAAAAGTTCTCTCTTCATTAGCAGACAGGAAAGAATGTTATGCAGGCAAAGGCTACAACTTTGTCCCGCTAGCTCTTCTCACCACATGTTTACGGAACCAAGAAATCAAATGATTTGGAGTTCAAATGCCCTATGCTATGCCTTTGTTCCTGATCTTACCATATGGATTTTGTTAAATAAATAAAATAATTTAGAAAAATGTTTCTCAGAGGGAAAGAAGAATACCATTTAGTTTGGAAAAGCCAAACAATATCTATCTTTTTTTGGTAAGAAAAAACTACGGAAGATCTAAGGTCAAGGAATACTTTGGCTGGTGAGGATAATTATAAGATAATGTTAGACAGCTGAGTAAGGAACATGAGTATAAAAATGATTGGGAACCAGTGATTTAGAAGAAATACATTGATTTGATAGTGGGTAGGAGTGAAGGGACAAGGAAGAAAATGCAAGTATAAGTAGAAGAAAATATAATAGGCACCTGAAAGTAAGCAAAGATTTTCTTGTAGAAAATGAGAAAGCATTTCTTCAGTTTAATAATACAAATGGTGGGGGCCAGCCCTGTGGCCGAGTGGTTAAGTTCGTGTGCTCTGCTTTGGCAGCCCAGGGTTCGTGGGTTCGGATCCTGGGTGCAGACCTACACACCACTCATCAAGTCATCCTGTGGCGGCATCCCGGCAGAAGAACTAGAGTGACTTGCAACTAAGATATCTAGGATATACAACTATGCAGTGGGGCTTTGGGGAGGGAAAAAAAACTGAGGAAGATTGACAACAGATGTTAACTTAGGGCTACTCTTCCTCAGCAAAAAAGGCATACCTTAAAAAATAATAATAAAAAAATGGTGGATTGTGAAATATTATTTTAAAATAAATGGCTGCAGACAAAGAGCAGCCATCCCCTCCCACCTCTCTCATAATATAACTGCATTAACATTTTAATTTCTAGCGACAATTTTCCTAAAGTAAGAAACTGCTATACTTTTCAGTTAGCTTTCTCCTACCATCTATAAGTTATTAAGTATTGAAAAATTAAAGCCATAATTTTCTCCCTTAAACAACTGTTACTTAAGAAAATCTTTAGAAAAAAAGATTTCTATGACTGAGGAATTTATTTTATCGATAGTTTAAATCATTAAATATAGACTACCTTTGTTCTCAGGGCATTCTTATAGATGTTAGCTAGCTGATGAAATTTTATTTTAAAATCGTGTACAACTAATACATTTTAAAAGTAATACTCTGATGAAAGGCAGGAAGATGGCAGCATGGTCCATGATTACACAATCAAACTAAATGAGGGGTTAAGCCAGTATTGAATGAATTCATATATTCACTCAAGAAACATTTGTCTGAATGCCTATGATGAGAAAGGGATAAAGCTAAGTGAAGAAGATGAGAGAGGGTACAAACAGGAATACAGCGGCAAACCTAAGGAATTATAAAATTTTACTAGGGAAATCAGATAAATGAACATCTACACAATACAGAGTATGTCAAAATTAATGTTGTTAGTAGAGATATATCATAGGGTACAAGAGACAAAGACATTGGCTCAGATTTGAGAAGGTTCTGAGAGGTGATATATAAGCTGATGGCAATGACACATTCTTGTATATACTATGGTCTATGTGTGTGGCAGGAGTAAAATGGGGAGTGGGGCAAAGTAGGGAAAAAAAGGATTTTTTTGCCCAGAGAACAAGAGGATCAAAGGTGCAGAGATGTGAGAGATGATAAAATATACAGAATACTGTGTGGTTAATATCGCTGTAAAAGAGGTTAGAAAGTCAGGATGTGGCTAGTTCTTGGAAAGTCTTGAATGCCTTACTAGAGTTTTAGCTTTGGCACTGGGAAACTACTAAAGGTTTCTGAAAAAGGGAATGGCTATTTCTATCCACATTTTAGAAAGATAATGCAGAACCACTGAAGGTTTCTGAAAATGTGAATGACGTGTTTCTAACTACATTTTAGGATGATCACTCAAACTGTATTAATTTTGAGAGGGCAAGAAACTCAAGGAAGATAAGTTCGGAAGGTATTATAACAGTCCAAGCAGCAGGTGACTGGTGTTTAAGCTTATGCAGAAAAAAAGAGAAACAAATATGAAAAGTTTTTTAAGATAAAGCCAATGGGTCCAGTGAGGATTTGATACTAAAGACAAAAAAGGAAGGAATAATAAAAAGAAAACTGATGACATCAAATGATACAAGTACACTGCAGAACGACTAAGAAGAGCGTATTGGGTAAAGGCTATTAGTGGCCACGGAAGGAGCTACTGCCGTGAGATGACGAGAGCGGAATGAACAGGCGGCTGCTCTGCACCAAGGTTTTGTGCCCCAGCTCCCGCTCTCAGTCTAATGAAGTCTACAGACCTCTTGTCAAAATAATGCTTTTAAATGCATAAAATAAAAACATACATTGCATCACAAAGAAGCCAATTATATTAAAACACAGTCATCAAAGTATGTAAAAACTGTGATACAGTGAAATAGATGCCTGTTTATTAACAGAGTGAAATAAAAAGATGTACCAGCAGAGCTAATAACTACCATAATTCTGAAGTAGTTAAAAGTGAAAATATTTAACTATTTACTTCAACTGTGACAGGGAAATATTTATGATTTCTTTGGGTGATAAAGTCATATATACTGTTTTTAACATTAGGTTTGTGGCTTAGATGCATAATTGAGGGAAATGCTAAATTTCAGTTAGAGGATATGAATATAAAGATGTATATTTTTTCCCAACCAACATCACAGAATGCGCAGATTCTATGCATGGACCCTTTAGGGAACCACAGAGCGTAGGTTAAAAACTCCAGTTGGGAAGTAAGCATGTACTGAAGAAGAGATGATAGCATATGTACTCTTTTAGTAAGTTTGGCAGGAAAGGAATAAGACATAGAAAGATATTTTGGGGGGTGGTAGGGAAGGATAAGTTCTTTTTCTTTTCTTTATTTTAAGAACTTTAAACTAGGAAAATGGATTCAGTGGGGCAGGAGAGAAAAAAGGTATGCATATCTGTGTATGAATGAATGAGAATAACAAGAAAACAATAACTTAGAGGAAAGAAAGAAGGATGAGCAGTGAAGTGGGAAAACCACAGACTTGGTTCGGTTGGGCAAATGTTGGTTCTCCTTTATCCTGTAATTCTGTTAAAACTGACCAGCCTGTACCCTCAGCTCTGCAGCCCTTCCTGGCCTCCGCAAGACCCAGCGGGCCAGGATGACCAGGGTGCAGAGTGAAAGATGAGGAGAAGGACCTCTGGCAGGAACAGCCAGTCCTCAGGAGCAAGAGCTTCATTTTTGCTACTCTTCTGCCTCCTTTACTAACACATCTTCAGTCTTCTTTACTGATTCTCAAGATATCTAGAGGCTTAATGCTGCCGTGGGGCAGTCTGAATACTCCCATCCTACTTGCCCCTTCCTCTCTATCTCTCACCAAAAATCAAAACTCCAAAAGAAAGATCAGTGAGGGTACTGGGATGCTTACATGATTAAAGCAATTACTAAACATTCAGTGTGAAGGATTCGTGAGGAAGGAGCATAAGTGCAATGGATATTATAAGGATAGCTTGTTAAACCAAATGACTGTGAAGACAAAAAGATTGACGGGGCCGGCCCTGTGGCCTAGTGGTTAACTTCAGCGTGCTCTGCTTCAGCAGCCCTGGTTTTGTCCCCATGTGCAGACCTACACCACTTGTCAGTGGCCACGCTGTGGCGGCAACCCACATACAAAAAATGGAGGAAGGTTGGCACAGATGTTAGCTCAGTGCCAATCTTCCTCAGCAAAAAAAAAAAAAAAAAAAAAAGATGAAAGACTGTTAAATATAAGAATCTTAGCATACTCCTGCTCTCTGGACCTCCTTCCTTCTCCCTGCACCTTTCCTCCTCCGGGGCTGTGTATGTTACTACTACTACTACGTGCATGGATAGAAGAGGGTGCAGGGAGGATAACATCAGCTTACCCCATTTCTCTCTCTTGCAAGAGTTTCTTTTTTCCTTTTTTAGTGATTTTTTTTTAAAGATTTTATTTTTTCCTTTGTCTCCCCAAAGCCCCCCGGTACATAGTTGTATATTCTTAGTTGTGGGTCCCGCGAACTTAACCACTCGGCCACGGGGCCGGCCCTTGCGAGAGTTTCTTAACCCATTGGGTTTGGCAAACAAAAAGCTCCTTTTTGGGAAGCAAATTTTTGGCAATTAAACAAATTAATCAGTCTTCAGAACCAGTATTTCTAAAATAAGTAACTGACCATTTTATCTCCTAATTCTGATTATCTTTTTATGAGATAACATAAAATGTTGAGTAAGAAGCTATCATACATTGAGAAGAAAATTATTTCAGGATTTTGATGAAATGTAAATCCATGCTGAACCGTCCAGCTTATATTAGTTGTTTATCGCAAATAAGAACCCAATCTATTAAAATGCACATAAAACTTAAGCACTCATTTGCGTTCAAAGTGGGAAATAAACATTTATGATCTACCTGCTATTCTGAGGAATGCTTGGGCCCAAGACTCAGCACCTGGGAGCACACTTGCCAACCTGGCACTCTGGCTTCTGGCTGTCACTCAGGAGTTCCAAAGTGCTTTCTCCACCTGCCACGTCTTCACTCAGGTGCCATCACAGCATGGGATGGTCGTGAAGCTAAGGTGCAGCTGCCAACCTGGCACAGGCTTCCCAGCCACCCGGGCCAGCAGTAAAATCTCCTACCTCAACCAAACTCACAAAATAAATTTTGTGAAACTGTTTCTTATAAGCTGATTCCTGATGCTTTTTCAAAAATCATACTTTAAACATATACTACCTTTAATCTAGTCTCTCAGTACAGAAAACCTTTCTAATTTGTGGATCAGGATACGATTCAAAGGCTAGCTGCCTCTTGTTCCCTGCTGACATTCTTATTCAAAAGGGAGGATTTAAAGCTGTTAGGACCAATCACAGGCTCTCTCTTTAATGTAATCAGAAGACTTGAAAGCACACTGAAAAGCAGGGAACTTAATGGGAAATCAAAGGGCAGTGATTTGAAGCATTTTGATTTTCTTCAAAAAAAAAGTAATTTGTTAATTTTCGTAGTTACAGGAATCACTAGAATTGCCCCCACTCTCCATTTTCAGGAATGTGGAGTAATTTCTATAATTCTGATATTCCTCTTGGCCAGTTTATTCATCCCATCCATAAACAGGTCAGGAAAGAAGAGTTAATTTTTATTTGCAAAGCTTTCTAATTTTGGGGGTGAGAGTGGGGAGTATTCAAAGATGCTCCCTGAAACACGGTAAACTGGTAAAGAGCATGGTCAGGGCCATGGAGAAACCACAGCTGCTGGCTCAGCTTCCAACCCCCAGGAAATCCTGGAAAACACACAGAAGGGCGCACCCCAGGGCCAAGAGGTATGGAGATCCACAAGCAGAGAATCCCTGTTCAAGGAACTCAAATACTTTTAAAACAAATAGGGAAATCAGCTTATTTTGAAAGCTACACCATCCTATCCTTACACAAAGATGACAAAAAGCCCTGACAATCCAAACCATTAGATCTACTTCTCCTCTCCACAGGCCTTAAATGATGATGATGGCACAACTGTAGTGTACAGAGGTATTTAAACAATAGCAGCAATCACAATGGCCCTTATCTCAAGAGTTCACATAAGAATTCACTATGGGCTGCCTGACTTCAAAATTGAGACAGAGACAGACATTTGCGCTAAAGCAACTTTTTCAAGGCACTTAGGAAAAACTCAAACCTAGAGAATGGAAATATACTCTGATATACATAAAAGTGAAAATTTAGCAGCAGATAGCCCAAAACCAATTTTAAAAATGCAGTATCTGTACATTAAAACTCTTCCAAATAACTCTGTAGTTAAAGACAAATAAAAAACAAAATTAAGGTCATTTAGAAATGGATGACAATAAAATTATAACCTATGGGATGTGGCCAAACTGATACTCAAAGAAAAATCAATGTGTAAATGTATTCAATAATAAAACAAGAAATTAAAAAAATGAAACATTTAAATCGGAAAGATTAAAATGAGCAAACAAACCAAAATTAAGGTGGACAAAGGAATAAAATTCAAAGTAGAAATAAACAAACTAGGCATCAAAAAAGAAACAAAGTAGAACTGGTTAATAAAATGGAGAGCTGGTTCTAAATGATGAGTGAATAAATGAATGAGTGAATAACCTAAATATGTGACCAAGAGGTCAGGAACTCTACAAATATGTAACGTTATAATGTAATGTTCAATGGGAGGGATTCTTTGCCAATAAATTCTTTATGCCAATAAATTAAGAATCCATAATCAAAGCTGACTTAAGAAAAGGTTGCAAGTGTGAATAACCATTTAAAAAATAAAAACTCTGTTAAAGATTTATACCCTCTATTCCACTCCTGACAAAGGATGCTCTACCTATAGGTTCTATGGGTATATTGCAGCAAAACCTCAAAGCATCCAGCAACTCCTTTGTTACTTAGATTATTCTAGGGCACTGAAGAAAAGGGAAAGCATCTCAACTGGTTTATGAGGCTACCATAATTCTGATGACAAAACCCAACAAAGATAGCACCAAAGCTAACCAAATATATGTATAATCTTACTTATACTACACACAAAAGTTCTAACTATAAAAAAGGTAAATTATGTAGTATATTCAAATTATAATTACACACATTAACTGGGTAGATTTTATTCTATGATAATAGATTTTTCTAATATTGAACAACGTTGTTAAATCAATTCATTACATGTATTGATAAGAAGCTCTTGCACTGGATTGGGTGTGGAAGATGAGAGAGGGACATGAGAAACCAAGAACTTCTAGATTTTTGGTTTGAGCAGCTGAGAAGAAGGTAGTGGCACTTACTGAAGTGGGGAAGACATGGAAAGGAACAGACATAGAAGGAGAAAAATTCTGTTTTAGATAATTTTTATTTCAGATACCAATAGCTATCCAAGTGAAGCTGTCCCAAGACAGCTGGGTAAAAAATTTCAGGATTGGAGACATAAATCTGGTACTTAGCATGTGGATGCTATTTAAAAATATAGTATTGGAAGGATGGAAGACCATAGAAAAAAGTAGACTCCAGGACCAAAATTTCAGTAAGCTAATGATAGAAAGACACTACCTAGATTTGTGAATACCATACTTTCATGTAGTATGTTTCTATACTTAAATCATTTTGTTAAACATGCTAAATTAGGACTTCAGCACAAACACAATTTAATAAAAACCTCATGATATCACAAGGTGGTTTTCCTGCTAGCCTCAAAACTTCAGTTTCAGTAGTACTGTCATTCTGGATATTTGTAAATTAGCTGAATCTTTATTGGGGGGCAGCGGTTTTCAAACAGTGCTCTGAAAGAAGCCTAAGAGGCTGCATAAGGAGGGGACTGGGACCCTGATGCTAAAACTTCATCTGGATAAAGGGTTTTATTCCAGGGGGCAAAACTGATTCATTTACTTTTACTAATATTTTATAAATATGTAACAGTGGACAGTAGTGAAAAGAAGAGTAGGTCTCAAAGTTTATATCACTGAGACAAGGACAGAATCATTAAGTGGATTGAAAGCAGTAAAATTTCAGCTTTTCTGAAATTTAAGCCTTAAACTTACTGACTGTATGTTCAATTAAAAAAGAAAAGAACACGAGTCAAATGCTGAAACTATATTTTTGATGATGTGCCTAAAAGACACTTAGGGATTTAATAATTTAAGGGAGTCTTCCCATAATACATAAGTCTGTTTTCAAGTTTCTGACATTTAACTTTCATAGATATTTGCAGGAATATGTGTACATATGAGGGGACACCTGTGTCAGAAGACAACCGCCATCAGCATTTAAGAAGTGAAATACCAGAAAGGAAGCCCCATTAAAATCAGAAATAATCCCAAATGCCTACTATTAATCAACACTGTCCTCTGACTTCAACCAATGCAATAAGACAAGAAAAAAAGAAGTAGAATTGAAAGACTGAAAAAAAATTGATATTATTATTGGGTTACTATTACATATCCTGGAAATCAAAAGACTCAAATGAAAAAGTGTTGGAACTAAGTCCTACAATTTAACTAACAGCACATAAGAGTTCAGTAAGGTAGCTAGATGGTTATTTAAAAATGAATTACTTTCCTTTATGCCAGCTACTACCAGGTATAAAATATAATACCAAGTATAAAATATAATGAGGGGAAATCGCATTCATAGCAAGTAGTGATAGCTAACATCTCTCAAGGACTTATGCTTCAATATTCATCATCACTTACTCTCCACAACTATGATATTACATATTACCATGATAATAGGTACTATCATCACAATTTTACAGACAAAGAAACTGAAGCTTAGTGAAATTATAAGAAATTTGCCCCAGATCACATAGCCAGTAGGTGTCAGAACAGGAAGTCAAATTCAGTCTCTTAGACTCTACAGACTGAGCTTCTTAACAGTACTCTGCGTTCTTGTCTATCAAATTAACAAGACAAGCTATGCAGGCAAGTGCGGATGAGTGCGGGAAATGGATATTCATGCACTGCTGATAAGAATATAAATTGGTGCAACTTTTCTAGAGGGCAGTTTGCATGATCATATCTAGGAATCTGTTGAAAATATATTCATTGATGTGTACAAAGATCTACATACATGGATATTTACACACTGTTGTTTGCAACAATAAAAACACAACGGGTCACACTCTAAATACTCAACAATATGAACTGGATTAAATTGCACTACTTGAGTATGTGGAATGCCGTTCAGCCAATAAAAATAATCTTTTAAAAGGTTATTTAATGACACAGGCAAACATGATATACTGAATGAACAGCAAGAAACAAAACTACATATGCATACAAATTTTTTACAGGATGTGTTTATATTGGCTAAAAGATTTTAGCCAATGAAAACACTGATAACCAAAACTTTAAGTTATCTTTAGGTGAGAATTATAGATGATTTTCACTGTCACTTTAGATGTCTTTTGTATTGTAAAAACATGATCAAATGAATATGTTAAAATATTAAACTCAAAATTCGATTTTGAAAGATAAACTGAAGTAGTCAAAATAGTAGAAATGCAACTTAGAAAACACTGCCCCTATTTAAAACTAGTTTTTCCTAGGCATGATATTGCTAATTTTAACATACTTTACACCCATGATTTTTACATTACTTAAGGCATTTTTTCTATCTTAGGAAAACCAGAAATATATCTACTTTATCAAAATAGATAATTTATTACACATTTTAAGCATTGTAGGTCTGTACTAATCATTTAAAATTACAGCAAAATTCCAGAAAGTGTCTAATACATAAGATCACCAACTCAGTGAGGCAAGCACAGAAAATGATAACTTAAAGATAAACCAGAAAATGTCTAAGTCAACAATGGGGAGGCAGCCTCAATTACACGGGGAACTGTCCCTCTAAGTGTACAAAATAATACAAATAAATTATAAAGTAAAAGCCAAGATTTGAAACAGACTAAGTAACAGAATAAGGATAAATTTAAGCCCACGTAATTTTGAATAGGAAATGAGTACAGATGACTAAGAACAAAGAACAAAAACTAATTTTAGCTTCACCCTAAAAGACACGAGGCAACAGATTTGAAAGCCGTTTGAACAATCTGAAATATAAACCGACAAATTAAAAGCAGTGACAGTAAACCTGGTTTTATAGAAATTTTTTATCTGGTAATCCCAATTACTCAGAACACAATCAGGAGCCAGTGAATAAGTAGACACAAAAACAAAACAAATAAATAAAATCTCTGTACAATCGAATCAATGGATACTGCTAAATCATTTCATAATACTACTGAGAGCCTTCTCTGTGCCCGGCACTTTCACACGCATTATCTTCGGTCAGTAAAAACAACTCTGCAAAGTACATAGTGTTGGATGGATGAGAAATCAAAGAGGAACTGAGAGTCTTGCCAAGGGTCCCAGCCAGCAAGGGGCAGAGCCGGGATTCAAATCCAGGTCTAGCTGACTTCAGAGACCCCATCTGCTCTGCATAAAGTGCAATCTTTCAGTTCTCCACCCCAGACTATCTGAGCCTCCTATACGCCTTTAACCCCACTGCCTAAATACTTTTATTTTAGACAGAACTCTAGCTGTTGTCGTTCAGTTTCACAGTCCACAGCAGAGATCTGCTGCAAATTAGGGGGAGGGAGTGAGAATGTCAGCAAGGAACAGCTAACATCAAGAAGAAAAGACCAAAAGTCACTGATCGAAGTCATTGAGTCCTGCTGCCACCGCCATCTAAAGGTCAAAAAAAGAGCATAAGATTATTGTTATTTAGTTTAGGATAAATCAGAAATCTTGATAACCTTGGGCAAGTTACTTTTCATCTCTAGGCAGCAGTTCCATCACCTGGAAGATAGGCAAAACAACAGTGTAAACCTTACAGAATTGCTGTAAAACTAAATTAGATAATGTAAGTAAAGTGCTTAATACTGTGCCCAGCATACAGTTAGTACCCAATAAATGTCAGTTATTATATTCCATAATAAGTGAAATTATAGGCTACATAATATTTGAAGGTGGAAAAATATAATCAGGTGTACAAAGTCTTCCATTTAAAATAGTTAAAATTTTTGCTCTTGAAGACTTTACAGACTAAATTTTTAGAAAATTTACTTTTAAAATCTCCTTCTCCTGCTAAGTGGTGTAGATAAGGTTAATTATCTTCTTATAAGGCAAATATGTAGGGCCCCTCAAGAAACCACATCATACACTCTAAGTTAATTTAAAAATGTGTGGGCACCAGGGCCGGCCTGGTGGTACAGTGGGTAAGTTTGCATGCTCCACTTTGGTGGCTGGGGTTCACAGGTTCGGATCCTGGGTGTAGACTTAGCACCACTCGTCAAGCCACACTGTGGTGGCATCCCACATAACATAGACGAAGATTGGCAACAGATGTTAGCTCAGAGCCAATCTTCCTCTCCAAAAAAAAGAAAGAAAGAAAGAAAGTATGGGTACCAATTGTGTTGTTTGCTCTGTGCTGATTATTGTGACCATCTCTTAACTATCTACTGGCTTTTGTCCATCCCAACCACACCAGCAGATTCATTTAAAGTACTATATGACCTTTAATAATAAAAACACATCCATGAAGTGTCTACTATGTGCCAAATGCTGTACAAGACTCGAGATAAACCAATGTAGACCAGCGTCCTTGCCCTCAGGAAGCTTAAAGGCTATGAAGAAAAAAATCCTAGGCACGGTATAAGGTACTGTTACCAACATTTTGTATTATCAGCTAATCCTTATGACAAATCTACTGTAGGTAGTATTTTCTCTGCTTTGTAGATGAAGAGGAGACACACAGAAAGCAGAAAAGAAATAAAGAAGAAACAGTTAACTATCACCAAATATGCAGGTGTTATGGAGGAATACGCGCATTTTGAAAACACAGGAGAGTAAGGAAATTTGCCTGAAGCTGGGGGATTCAGAAATGCTTGTGTTTTTACTTAAAAATCCAAAGAAAAATTCTGTAAAGTATAACTACAGGAATAAGAAATCAGGAAGAGTATTTATCAATATATCTATGGAAGTTGTTTCTGCGTAAGGAGATTCCAGGTGGCGTAAATTTTCTCTTTGCTTTTTCTTAATCAACTTGTACTACTTTAATAATTTAAAATATGAGTAGATAAAAAAGTCAGAATTAAAATTAGAGTTTAACAGTCACCTAAAAAACTGTCGAAAAATCTGAAAGTTAGTAGTGCATTCAAACGTGGGATGAAACCAGCGCTCTCACTTTTTGCTAATGGGCAGACATATCAATACAACTTTCCTGGAAAGCTTGTTGCCATCAAAAACCTTAAAGTTTATTCTCTTTGATCATTACTTCTAGGAATCCATCCTAAGAACACAGATGCAGAAAGAAATTTTTTACTGGGATGTTCTATTAAAGCATTATTATATTAAAATATTGGGAAAAAATGTCTAACAAATAGGAAAATGATTAAATAAAATGACGTTCTTAGGAAGAGAATGTTTGAAATATTTTTAAAGTTATGAGAAAATCCTTAGTATATGTTAAATGGGGATGGGAAGGTGGGATACAAAGCTCTATAAACAGTATAATTCCAATTAGACAAGGACGGGATATAGTATCTTTTTAGAACCAAACTCCCAAGAGAGAGAATTCCATTATATTGTTGAAACCTCACAACGACAGACAAATTTATTAACACGCATTAGGTTACAGAGACCTTAATATTTGGTTAAAACAAGGACTTAGCCTAAGTTGGAACCCGTTCTACCATTATTAACTGTGAGATCTCCAGCAAGTTATTTAACCACACCGTGGTTTGGTTTTCTCATCAGAAAAAAAAAAGAGTATTGAAATACTTCTTCACAGGAGTGCAGTAAGTACTAAACGCATGAATACATGGAGAGCACTCTGAACAAAGCTTGGCACAGTGAGCACTACCTACTGTTATCAGTCTTAAACTACAAAACGGCGTAAACCAAGTGAGATCTAGGCTGAGGCCTGAACAAGGAGGTGTGGGCCAGGCAACAGGTGAGGCAGGATAGGGGAAAATGTCCCAGGCAAGCAGGAGGACGTCGGGATTTTCTGCTTGTTCCCCATCCACCCTTAGAGAGTTGATACTTAAGGGCAGAACGCTTTGAATGTTCACACATCTGCTTATGGGTTTTGCTTTAGGCTAGTCCACTAGGCACAAGAAGTACTGTCAGTGTTGTGACGTAAAACCAAGTATCCTGTGCTTTATGGGTGATTACTCTCTATTTTAAGAAAGTAAGACAATCCTGTCAATGCAGACAAAAGTTAGAAATTCATCATAATGTTGTTAGTTCTCTCGGTCATAGGATTACACGTTTTTAAAATTCTTTATACCTCTCTATCTTCTGTAAGTTTTTCACCATAAGTACATTACATTTCTAGAGTCAGAGATAAAAGTTGTAAAAATCAATAAAAACCACTACTCATAAAAAAAGCTTTGAGATTTTTGCCAAAAAGCACTCCTTTTGGTGGACTACACTGCTGTTAAAACACCTGCCATGCCGGACTGAAATTGTCTTTGGATTTGCCTTCCTATGGACGGAAGCAACCTGCCGAAGGGACTTGGTCCTCGCCTTCAACCTATCTGGCCAGACAGGATTTGCGTGTTCTCTTGTCACTGGAGTACTTTGCAGAAAACCTTTCATTCCGGCTAACTGTCATGCATCTCTTAATTTTCAGACGATGTGTGTCGACATATGAACACACACACAATGACACACTTTGGAGAACAAACTGAAAACAGAATCACAGAGGCAGAACTGCCCAGTGGTTAAGGGCATGGGTTATAAAGTCAGACTGTCTGGGTTCAAACTCTCTTCTGCAACTTACTAGCTGTGTGACTTTGGGCAAGTTTTTTAAACTGTCTGTGTTTCAGTTTCCTTATCTACAAAACAAAGATAAAAACCATGATTAGCATGGTGTCTGGCACACCCGAGTACAATATATAATAGGTATTATTATGTTAGCCATAAAAGCCAAAGCAAAGATAGAGAACTGATATTGCCACATCACAGATCTATAAGTTATCTTTATGTCATCAGATCCAAAATTTACTGTGTGCCAGCCAGTGTGTACTTTTCATACGCTATCTCATTTAACTAGTTCAATAATCCTATAAAGTTGGTTTTTTTAAAAAAAATCATACTGAATGACCAAGGTATTGGAGATATATTCTAGGATGAGACAGATTTTTTTAAAAATCACATTCTCAATTATTCATCATTTCCTTGAACTGTTACTAGTGAAACAGTAGCAATGATTATAAAATGTTTTTTGCTGAATCTTAAAAGTTTAGCTTTTTAAAGGCATGAGATTTTATATGCTGTAGGTCTAGGAGGCATATCAGCACTTAAAACACGAGATTTTTTAGAACATTTGGTAGATTTGAGATCAACCTTAGAATCTCAGTATTTTAGGTTTAAATTTGGAATCCTGATTTAATAAATTTTTGTTGTTCACAGACCTTCTTTCTTACTTAATATTTCTCTTTCCAATAAAAAACTATACTCTGAAACTGTCTTTGGCACCTTAACCCTTAACCACCCACTACTCTTTTTTTTTTTTTTTTTTTGGAGGAAGATTAGCCCTCAGCTAACTACTGCCAGTCCTCCTCTTTTTGCTGAGGAAGCCTGGCTGAGCTAACATCCGTGCCCATCTTCCTCTAGTTTATACGTGGGACGCCTACCACAGCATGGCTGCCAAGCAGTGCCATGTCCGCACCCGGGATCCGAACCAGCGAATCCCGGACCGCCGAGAAGCGGAACGTGCGAACCTAACCGCTGCGCCACCGGGCCGGCCCCAACCACCCACTACTCTTATCTTCCGCTGCAAGATGCTCCAGACACACTGGGCCAATCACCCCACTCCTTGCTTTCCTGCCACCATCCTTTGACTCACAGTGTTCATTTGGAAATGACTCCCACCAAGTTCTACCTACTTGAATCCTACCTTTAAGCCCTGGCATGCAGCCCTCCCCAGTACTTGAATCTCTTACTTCTTCACTCCTGGTACTTAGCATATTCCATCTAGCATTATGCTCTATCTGTTCATAATCTCTCTCCTTTCAGAAGTCAAGGGCCTCACATAGCACCTAGATTGATACTAAATAATCATTTGCCAAGGGAACAGAACATTACTAGTCTCAAAAAACCAGTAACTACAGATTAGTTCACAATCCTAAATTCTAACACTAAAAGAATAAAAAAATCTCCTACTTAATATCTCATGTTTGTTTCTTTAAAACTGCAATCAAATTAGCATGAAAGTAGAATTCTTCTGAATTTATGTACCAAAACAACGAAAAATAATAAAGAGTATAAAATGATATAAAAGGGTATAAAAATGGTTATAAAAAGCTCTAAAATGATAGCAACACTTTTACATCTGTTATAGTAATTAAAATTAATGTAGAAACCATTGTGGTCTGCTAGAATGAAGACAAGGTAACCCAGTTGAGAATGAGAAAAATATTTTAAAAATATAATTTCCTTGGGGTCCAATTTGGCAGATGCAATCCATGAAAACATAGCTCCAAAGGAGCTATTAACATAACATAGGATATTTTTATTAGTCTGGTAATTAAAACAAAAATGTAGAAAAAGGAAATGACTAATAAAAACTCCTATCAGCATACAAACATTCCAAGTTTCTGTTTCCTATTCTTTAATATTTTCCATTATAATTAAAACAGTCTCATTAGACTTTCATTAATAATTGCAGGTTAAAAAACACTGGCTGCTTTTTTGTTGTTTTGTTTGAAAGTTCATTTTACTTTGCTTATAATGTTTAAGTACTTTTGTGATGACCAGATAACAGAGGTAGAATTGTGACTGACTTTGAAAGTAAAATCCATTCTTAAATTAAGTAAAAATGCTCAACGAAACATTTTGAGTTACAGATACACAAATAGTTACTAGACCATTCTGATATGTTGAAGTTACCTTCACATAAAGATGTGAGATTTAGGAAACTTAAAATAAGAATGCCAAATTGGAAGAAAACAGGTGAATAGAGAGGCCAGTCTGAAATAGGCATTGACCTGGGGTTAGCACAATAAAATAATTTTACAAATATTTGGTGATGCTGTCTTTATATCCAAACATCAGATAAAACTAAAATTAAGAAATTGCTACTAAAATTAGTTGTATAGGTAAGTGATCAAATAAATGGAAGTCACACCCATTAAACCTTAAATAGTTTAAGACTTAAAGAAAATATAACACACTTCTTGTGGTTCTTGGAAAGTCTAAAAAATATGTTTGACGCATATCCACTGTTTTCCGTCTATAATATGCATTGGAAAAACTAAATAGGGAAATAAATGAAGAACTCTCCCAAATTTCTAAATATACAGTACTTAGCCCCAAGTATATCTGCATCTATTCTAAGATGGTAAGAAAAAAAAAATCTGAATCAATAGGCGCCTCACGGGCCTGGGGATACTCCAACACAGTCTTGCGACCAATAGGAAAACTTTCCCTAAATCTGGATTAGTATTTCATCTCTTTATCACAAAACACAGAGCACAAACCCGGATTGTTCATGCTTACCCAAATGGCAAGAAATCCAGCTGGAGTAATCAGTACTTGGAAGCTAAGACTGTATTTTAAGGACTTAAAGGGGGGTGAAGGATGAGACAGTTTAGGGAAGAAAAGCGGGATTCATTTCTCCAAGTTATATTTTGACACCTCTTTGTAGGGAGTTCAAAATGCGAACCAGCCCAGCTGAAATGAACGCAGGGTGGAAATGGGAATTCGGCTGCAGACGGAGGGGTGAGGCGCGCAGGAGGGGCGAGGAGGCTGGGTGAGGGGTTTTCGTTAGGGCCGGCCTGGGGCTGGCGGCGGTTCGGATGGAGGGATGGATGAGAAACGCTAATGGCTGGGGCTGGATCCGAGATGTCGGAGGATGCCTCACCCCACGAGCGCGCGCGGGTCTGAGCCGCCGGCGCAGGGCTGTGGGGCCGTTTCCATCCGGGGCGCCCGAGCTCGCCTCCATGTTCGGCGGCAGTGCCCCGAGGCGGGCGGGAGTGGACCGGTGCCCTAGGCCGCGGGACCCGGGCGACCGGCCTCCTCTGCCCGAGATCCCGGCGGCCACGGCTCTGCCCGCGGCGAGGATGCGCTGGGCTTTCCGCTCGGCCTCACCCGAGTCCTGGAGCCGCAGGAGCTCAGTGACTCGACCTCCGGGTCCGAAGATCACCCGGCGCGGCCACCCCAGCCCCGGGCCCTTCGCCCGGCGCTCGGGCGCGGCCTCCTGGCTCGCGGCCCTGCCCTCGCCCGGCTCCCTCAGGGCCACTCTCGCCGCTGTCGGCCCCCCGCCCCTTCCCGAGGGACAAACCTGGGGGCCGCTACTCCGCATGGCCGAGCCCGCGAGGAAGCGGCTAGCCGGCGTCGGGGCCCGCAGCGCCAGCGGCCACCTCGGCCCTCCCCGCGCGGAGCCGCGCCCGCCCGCGCGCCCCCTCCCCGCGGCCGCGGCCCGCGCCCCCTCCCCCGTCTTGCACAACTCACTGCCCGCAGCGCGCGCGGCCGGAGCTCTTGCTCAACCTACTTGCAGCCTCTTCTCAGCAGCCATCACAACATGCCCTGGAAGCCGGGCAGCCCCGACCCTCCGGCGGGCGGCCGCCTGTCGCCTCCGCCCTGGGCCGCCGCGGCCGCCGCTAGGGCGCGGGACGAGCGGGAGGCTCCCCCATGTCGCCCGGCCGGACGGCCGGCCACACGCCGGGCCCCGGCTCAGGCGGGCCGGGCCCTGGGCCCCGCCCGCCGCCCGCGCCGCCGCTCCGCGGACGAGAGCGAACCTGGCTCGGCCGCCCGCCGCCTCGCTGCTCGGCCGCCCGCAGCCGCCGCCGCCGCCGCCGCCGCGTCCTCCTCCCTTTCCCTCTTCCCTTCTCCTCCTTCGCCTCCTCTGAAGCCGAGGTTGGCAAACCAGCACCTGCTGCTGGAGATCACCGAGAACTGAAACAGGAAACCCCGAGCCAAGGGGAAAACCCGGGAGGCGTGGAGAGGGGTGAGGGGAGCTGCTGGAACCTGTCGGGCTCGACCCGGCCGCTCGGGCTGCCCAGGTTCCCGCGCCTCCTCCCCTCGCGCCCATTCCCTCCTCGGGCCCAGCCCGGGGGTCCCGACCTCCCCCCGACCCCGCGCTGCCCCAGCCCTGCCCTGGAGGGCGCCTCTCCGCTCGGCAACACCCCCTCCACCAGCAAGAACACGGATCATTCCCTGGGAGCTCAAGGAAATCGAGAGGCTGCCTTCATAGAGCAAGCTTCCCGTGGTTGTTTGCTTCTTATCAATATTTTGTAATGAGGAAAAACCATCCCCGGCGTTGGCGAGACCAAGAAGGGAACTTAAACAAATGAAGCTGTTGGGACTTCACCCAGGGGAAGGACTTCTTTCAGTAAGGAAACTTGCCTTGTTGGGAATGGCAACATGTCAAAATCGAGGCCAAACCCAGGATAAATCCAGATCTCTTTTGGGAGGCTGGGGGGAGACAGCCCTCTACACCGAGTTAGGCTCTTGAGCTGCAAGTATGAAAGGCACTGAAAGCAGAGAGCCTTTCTCCTTCTGTGAATTGTACAACGCCTAGCACAATCTAGGTCAACATTCAGAAATGTTGAAATAATCTTATTCACTTGTCTGTGGAATTGTCACCAGGCGCCTCATTCCTAGCCTCAGGCAGGATGCATGGATGCATCTGCTTTTGCAGTGAAAGGAAGGGGAACTTACCAGGATTGTGCTCCTACCATGTGCCACAGACTAGGTAGCCTGTGTTAAATGCATGATCTCGTTTAAGTGTCTCCACTGCCACATGAGCTAGCTATTATAATCCCCTTTACTCACCAGAAAATTGAGGTTAGAAAAATTTCCCAAAATTACACAGCTTGAAAATAGAGTCTAGGTCCGTCTGCATCCAAAGCACATATTTGTTTCACTGGACCAGAGTTCATGCCTTTGATCACACTTTTCACCTTAAATAAAATCATTTCTTGACTCTCTGAATTGTTTCAGTAGGGCATATATGGTTTAAGCCTGGATCTGTTGAATTTGCTTGGGCTACTTAATGATAGTGAAATCCATGATGCTTACTGGGCTCAAACTTTGTAGTTTCCAGTTTAAAAAACTCTGCCCTTGTGGCTCAGTTGACCAGCACAGATGTCCCCACCTCTTTGGACAGCATCTGTTGCTCTTTGGCTATTGATGGTGGCGTTCCAGCTGA